>NC_056750.1:72328030-72371169 GCF_019279795.1 Protopterus annectens | reverse complement strand
AACTTTTGGGATTATTAGGTTGAAATTTTGTCAAGGATTTGAAAGTTAATTTTTCCCCTTTCTAAATCTAGCCCCTTTGGGGGGGGTTTTAAGTGCAGTAACCTTTCCCTTAAATAGTTTCTTTCAGGGGGGTTTAAAAAAAAATAAAACCCGGGCCCCTGAGACCACGGTTTCAGGGGGGGGGGGGGAAAAAAGGGGCGAAAAATAAAATCAAAAAAAAAAAAGGGGGGGGCCCCCTTTGGGGGTTTTTAATCTTTTTCTGGAATCAGAAAATTCCTGGCCCTGCCATTGAAATGCTCTCATAGAATGCAGTGTCTCACCAAAAGAAACTCTTCAGGAGGGAGGCCGAAGGAATAGATTCTTCCAGCATCAGAATCCTCAGAGGTCAAAAAGCCTCCTGCTGATGCTCTGACAACACAGATTCATCCTCAGAGACTCCATCTGAAGAGTGGGGTCAGAGGGCTCAACCCTGGGCCTTTGTCTGGAGGTGGAAGAGCCCTGTCCAGGTGAGGTCGAGAACCTCTAATTAAGGAGATAAGATCCTCTGCTAGGCTGAGAATTTGAGTGCTGGTAGAGGCCTCTGAGAGGTAGCTTGGGAGGCACAGCTTTGGCATGTTTGGCAGCTTTAGCCCTAGAGAAGGCCTTAATGGACATGGATGCAGGGTCTGGCACCACGTGCAGGGGTGGACTTGTTCTAAAGGAATGGTGTCGGACATGTCCTGGACACCGGTTTCCCTAAGGTAGTTCAATAACCGACTCGAGCCAGAGCCTCCGAGGCCGAGGTAGTCGGTTAGGTTTCGGCAACAGGAAGCACCGAGACTCTGTTTCAGCGAAACAGAACACTCATGTAGGCCTGACCAGGTTTCAGCGAAACCGGGCTCGCGAGGGTCGGTCCTTGTCCTTCCGCTTTTTAACTACATGTGAAGTCGGAGTCTCCAATGGCATTTTATGCAAAGTCAGACCCAAAATATTCCTCTAAACTCAAGCCACAAGCCGCTCATCGGTTGAAGGAAGCACAGGCAGAGCAGGCCGAGACGTCGTGGTCCGGGCCTAAGCAAGGGAGGCAGTAAGAATGGAAATCCTTATGAGGTATTTGTTTCCCACAAGTTAAACAATTATTTACTTTATCTGACATCGGCTGAGGCAAGAAAGAGTCCCCAACAGGGTACTTAGCTTTTGAAGTCTTCGTAGCTGAATCAAAGGAGCTGGCTGACCGGCACTTGCGAACTGCTTCTGCTTCGGGCACTGCGCGGCAAGAAAGACTGAGGAAGATGGCGTCGGCTGATGCTTATATACCCCAGACGCTCTGACATCGGGGAAAGTGCGACATCAGCCGAGGCCAGACCCAGACTTTGGAATCCGGCCGACCGAAGGGCTGCCTGAGGCAGGACAACCCATATGTTATGACTGCAGATGCATCCTTGAAGGACATCCCCTTTTCCTCAAAACTGTCTGTCCGCAAGTGGTGTGATTATCTTGTCCGGTCTCAGAGGTATTGGCTCAATAGAGTCAGGCTCTTTACATGCCTATTTACAGATCATGTCTACGAGCTCGTCCGCAGGCAGGGTCACCCAGGAAGTAGAGGGTCTTGTACTGAAAGCCTGTAGAACAGATTCCTCTGGTGTAGGGTTGGAGGATGCCCAGCCACCTTTCAGTTTCAGGATCTCTAGTATGTCTCCAAAAGGAGGTAACCATGGGGACCCTTCGCCTTCATCAAAATCAGTGTCTTTGGTGACAGACTCTTGCAGGGAGTTTAGGTGCTTCCTCTTGCACATCCTTTTCCTGAGTACTTCCTCAGTAGGATGATCTGGGGAAGTCTCAGAAGAGGAAATCAGAATTCCCTGAGAGAAAACATGAGGTTTCGGTATAGGATGCCCCCATGGAGAGAGTAGCTGAGGCTCCAGATGATGGGGCATCATGGCATGGGTAGGATCAGAGTGGGAAGGCTCCATCAGGAATGCCAAAGCAGCAAACACTCTTTGCATCCACGAAGGCAGTGCTCAAAGGACCTAGAGAGAGGATCTGATCCGAGAAACTGGGTTTACGAATAGACACCTCTCCCCGATCCATCGGCACTGTCCAAGAGGAGAAAGCCAGAGCAGAACTACCCAGTGCTGATACACTAAGGAACAGAGACAGCTCTGAAAACTTCAGAGTCTAATGCTGCACCCCAGACCCAGCAGGCAGGCTTAGGCTCAGACAGCTCTCCTGACCTGAAAAGACCGGTTTCAGAAAAGATGTCAGATCTGATGATACAGAGATCCTTGGATCCGAGACTGACTGATCTGAATGACTGGGACCCTAGAACCCTAAGACGGCAGATAGAGTTAGAGAAGGAACTTGTATGGGAGTGTGGTGGAAGGCTGGGACTACCTAACCCAGAGAAGTAGGTGCAGAGGGAAGATCAATCTGCCCTGAATTGAGAAAATCTTTCTCACCAGTCCCTCCACATCTTCTTGTGCAAGACTTCTAGAAGAATGAGCAGAATGGAGGGGAATGCTGGTGTTTGCAGAAAAGGAGATAGAAGAATGTCTGGTGGTGGATCAACCAACAGATCATATCTATTGAGAGCACAACAGAGAATCTCCGAAGGTTGCGTTTGATCCAGTGGTTGTGTCTGATCCGACTTAGATGGAGCTGAAGTAGTTGAAATCGTTTTTGAGGTTGTAGGATCTGAAGGAACAGTCGGATCTGAAAAGTTTTATCATTTTCTGATCCAGGGTTGAGACTGGAAGTTTAGCAGTCCATTTCCGTGAGGAGTCAAAGGAGGATTCTGCTGAGGTGGAAGGCTTCAACTTTAAGACTGGGATATGGTTTCTCCAAAGGAAGGAAGAAAGAGTTCTTTTTCCACTTCTAACACAGTTGCACTTGACCGTTTGGCCCATTCCTGCAATATTTCTAGTCCAACATGGGAGATGAACACTGTTCCCAAAATTCAGAAGCCTGAGTTATTTCAGGTAGAGATGACCAAGTTGCCCACAGGTCTACGTCCAGGCATTACATCATAAATGCTGTTCAGAGAAACTCCATGTGGGCCCCCCCCACACACACACACACCCACTAATTATATATAGCGACTCAGAGATTGCACTACAGTGGGGAAAAGGGCAAATTTTCCTGATCCTACTGGAATGTGATCTTACTCTAATTGCTCGATGAACAGCATGCTCAACAAGACATTCTGTTTGATGGCTGAACACAGACCCGTTGCCCACAATGCTCTCAATATAATTTTGCACCAATATAGGTAATTTTTAGGGTAGTTCCATAAAATGGGCGTATAATCTGACACTGGTGAGTCACATCCCCAGCATGCTCCTTTAGAGTAAGCCGTAAAGATGATGAAACAGGAGCGTAATGCCAGTTATGAACACTTTGAACCTAGTGAAAGCTACAGGAGGGACCAGCCTCAGTGTCCAGATGTCCATCACCTCAGACCAATCCCTTTTCTCTGTGCTACACCCTGACCTTCCACCCCATCCTTCTTCAGAGTGCTGCCCTATGCAGTGATCAGAGTAACATTGAACATTGTGTGTTTATACATCACCGCACCACGTGATAAGCAACGATCGCTCTGGCCTCTTGTTGCTTCTACAGTTGGAGCTCAGCAATAAAAATGGTTAAGTTCTGCCAGTATGGCTTACTGTCGGCAAAAGTATCCATGTCATGCAAATACGCCGGCGTCGGGTTGGAAGGATGGGAAGCAGGGTCTTCCTCTTCAACCAGTGCCCAGTTGGTAACATGTCCATAGCAGCTGGACGTCTTCACAACTGTAGAAAAGTTTTTGGGGGGCTGCAGTTTGCTTCTATTATGAGCCTCCACTCTTTTCTGCTTTGGGGGCCTGTTTCAGGAGATGCTGGATTTACTCACTAGCCTTTTTCTGGATTGGGTTTGGTGTATTCCACCTCCCCCCATTCGTAGGGTTGATCTGATCCCTGTCATCTCAGATGAAGGGTGGTCTCCACAAAGGAATCTACATCTCTTTGCTCAGATTCATACTAGCTCAACAACCACAAGGGCCTTTTTAAGCCTAGCCATGTATCCCAAATCTCTGACAAGTTTTGATACCCTTGATAAGTGTAAGCAGGGGCTTGCGAGACAAAATATTTACAAGCAGGACCTGGAAAGGTGAACCATTTACAGGTTTGCCTGTATGCATCTCAAAGGAATAGGCTCAGCCTTGACGTATCATACATAATGTAACTGGGAAGTGTAGCTAAAATTGAAAGCCTGTGTGATACTGCCACCCCAGCTATCTGAAATTTTGTAAATAATTCTATGCTTTTTGTGAATATTGACATGATTTATACAGAACTGTAAGAATGTAACCAAAGCATACCCTGCTGGAACATAGATCAACTTACAAAACTAAATTAGTTGAAATTAAGGGCTTTACGATATGCTATAAAAGGTAGTTTCAATGCAGCAAGCAGACACAATGTCTTGAGCTAGAAGTTTTTCTATTGTCTGAAAAGAAAAATATTTACTACATTTGAAATGTAAAGTAATTGCTTTATGACTTCCTAGCAGCTACACAGTTCTGAGCACATCTGAGAGATGTGCATTTCTCACACGGGGATGTTAAAATTCTATTAGTTTCTGGTTCAGCCTGGGAACCGAACACCTACTTTCCTGGGCAGCCACTAAATTCACCCAAAAAACTACTGTTCTTGGTGACTTCAACTTAGATAGGCACTCCTGCACTACTAATAAGCCATCCAACTTTATTAATCTGTTCCACTTCACCCAAACTGCCCACCTCGAACTGACAAACACTGTAACACACTACTAATAACCCATCCAACTTTATTAATCTGTTCCACTTCACCCAAACAATAAACTGCCCAACTCGTATTGACAAACACTCTAACGAGCAATCAACATTAGACTGGAATCAACATTAGACTGGATCCTAACAAACAAACCTAACCTAGGCTTCTTAGTCAGGTGTCTACCTGATTCCCTCAGTGACCAATATCCAACCTTTCTTTACAGGAAACACGTGTACAACCAAAGCAACATCCTCTACAAATACATCACTTCCAAGAAAAACTTCTCCCCAACTACTTTCAACCTTTTCCTGCAACAATGCAACTGGTCCCCTCAACCACCTACAATTAGATGTTGCCGTTCAGTACTCAAACGAAACGTCTAGCCCCTACCAGAAAAGTTCGTACTAGAACCAAACCCATCCCCATGGCTATCCAAAGACACCAAACTACTAATGAGATGCAGAGACAAAGCCTGGTCAGATTATCTTACATCCAAAGACAAAGCTGATCTCCTTAACTACCAACAACTAAGAAACTTAACAAAAAAAACAAATAAAGAGAGACAAACAAGTACACTTTCTACCCTGTCAGCATAAAAAAACAAAACAACCCACAAAAATTCTGGCTTTCCGTCAACCAACTCCTAAACCCTGGACATACCTCTACCCCTCCACACCAGCTACCTCAAACAACTCCGTTCCTATCTCTATTCATTTTAACACCCACTTCATCAACACCATAACCTCCCTTCTAAACAACCAACATACTCAGCCACTTAGTGTCCCCACTCCAGCCATAGAAGTTCATAGCCCCTTCTTCTTCTCACCCATACAAACTAAGTACATAAAAACCTTCTTGTCCAAACTCATATCATGCTGCACAGATGCAGACAAGCTCCCTAATGAATTTCTAAAACGTGCAGCCCCTTCAATTGCTTATCCAACTTCTATCCTGATCAATCGCTCTATAAAAGAGCATTATGTCCCTCTCATATTATACCTCTCCACAAAGGTGGATCCTCCAAAGAACTAAGCAGCTATCATCCCACAGCCATACTCCACCCCCCCCTTGCAAAAATTTTAGAAAAATGCATCCACAAACAGCTCATATCCTACTTCCTTAACAATAACAACCTTTCCAGCTCTCAGTATGGTTTCAGACCAAAGCACATCACCAGTACTGCTCTCCTAACCTTCACGAACACCATCTACCATCGCATAAATGAAGGCCAGCATGTCTCTTCCATATTTCTCGATATGTCTAAAGCCTTTGAAACTGTATCCCACCAGCTTCTACTAAATAAACTATCTTACTATCGCCTTAGTTTACCCTCACTAACCTGGTTCCACAGCTCTCTCTCCGTCAACAAGCTACAAAGTGGGAAAACTGTCTTTCCCCCCTACTCCCCATCTCGATGAGTGTACCCCCAAGGGCTCCCCATCTCCATGAGTGTACCCCCAAGGCTCTTCTCAGTCTACTTGTCTTCATCATATTCACAAACAACCTCAGTACAGCAACCAAACATGCCTCCATAGTGCAGTATGCAGATGATGCTACCCTTATCCGCTCTGCCCCCCTCATCCCAAAAGCTCCAAATAAAAATGCAATCCTCTTTTCAGGACATTGAAACCTACCTCTCCCAACACCAACTCATTTCAAATCCCAACAAAACCAAAATCATAGCTTTTAGTACCAAAACACCCAAGACTTCCCAGCCCCCACTATCAATCACCTCTGAAAATGGCACCAAAATTACCCCCACTAACCACACAAAACGTTTAGGTGTCATCATAGATAACCTCAAATTTAACATGCACATTGCCCAAACCATCAAAAAGGTTCACATCAAACTAGGTTCAGTATACAGAGCCAGATCATTCTTAACTCCCAATGCCAGGCTAGCCACTACTCACACACACATTTTATCTACCCTTCTTTATGGCTCTCTCATATTTACTAACCCTCGAAAATCTGACCTCAACAATCTAGAAACATGTTACCATAAAATTAAGTTTGCCACTAATCACCCACACAGATCTCACCACTGCTCAGCTCTTTCAAAATTAAAAACTGTCTGGAGCTCCCAACCGTCTATCTCTCAATCAACTATCCTTAGCCCACAAAATAATCTACCACCCCAACAACTGCCCTGCTATCTCCTCTTCAGTTCAACCTAATACTAATAGCAGATCCGTCAGCTCTTCCAACAAACACCTACTAAAAGTATCCAACTCCCACAACCAACATGGCGATTCCCTCTATTCATGCAAAATAGCCAAACTCGAACACCCTTTCAGACACAACAACAAAATATCCAGTACAGAACCAGGTCAAATCACTCCTAAAGGAACACCTAAGCAGTCATTGGCTGTGCTCCTGCCTCTCCTCAGGTTAATCTACTTCCTCACCTTTAGTTACCTTTCTCACCAGACTGGCTAACATCCCTTTTGTAAACTTTAACTTCTATACCATCTACTGTTAGTCTTGTAAAGTCCTACTTATTACATTTGCTGAAACCGTGTTGTTTCTGCAACAGTAATTTTACAGTTCTACCGATTGTATTATATCTACTTCTACTTGTTTGTGTTCTACTACTGTGGAGTCTTCCCCCTGGGTCTCTACTAGTAACAAGGACCTGCCTTTGTACTGTTTCTAGATGCTGTAAATAATTCTGTTATACTAATGCTTTACTGTTACTATGTTTTGTTTATCATCTTATATTACTGTGGAGCTTTTCTCCCCGGGTCTCCGGTGAAAACAGGTCTCTGGCCCAGACAGACATGCCCGGCCCGGTAACAACAAATGTAATACATAAATAAATAAAACTGAAGTCAGGTGACAAAAAAAGTTAAGTCATCCAGGCTAATCCAGGTGTAATCTTTGATATTAAGTTAAGAACTCTCAGAGAGACTGGGTATTTTGTGTTTTGTCTTGGACCTAGTAAGAACATCTACTCATCTGCTTTTGCCTTGCTAACAGTAAGTAACTAGGGTACAGTAATTTCTCTTGCATATAAATAGGAACATAGTAAAGATTAGTTCAGATGTTTTTGTATTTATTTGAGACTGTCCTGCAATGTTGTTTTAAAATATTTCCTGTGATTCTGAACTCTGAAGTAACTAACTGCGTTTGTTTTCTGAGTATTGTCTTGCTCTTTTATTATTTATTATTAAATATATTTAAACCTATCTTTGTGGCTGATATTTGTGAGACGTATTTAAGTTCTTAGAGTACTTGCATATGTATATGGTGACACCATACAGGCCACTCCTGATGGTAGCCTGGTGCTTGGTCAAAAACTATTTGGATAACTGCAACATTATACAGTAGAATTGGTCACCCTTTGTAAGGGCCTTACAGTAGCTGATAATCACTGCCACCAACCCCTACTTAACCACCTTACAGAATGGGCAGAAGGGGGCATAGCTAATAAACCTGTGCCAGCCTTCTCCAGGTGTGTGTGTGTGCGTGTTTGCAGATAAATCAAATCTCAAAGTGTGCATGTGTCAGCTACTTGGGTAAGGACACGAAGCACTGGTTGGACAGATATGGTGCTGGAGGTCTTGGAGTCACCCCTCAACATAAATCTTAAACCCTATAGCTGTGCCAGTGGGGAGTCTTATTGGGGATCTGGAGAAAGAGGAAGAAACCAGCCCCAGACTGACTGTGATCTCTGTGTGCTCTTAAGGGAAACTGTACTCTGTGTGTACTTGTCATCCTTCCATGGTGTACATCCCTCACTGTTGCCAGTGGTGAGGACTGAGGCTGCTTGATTACTGAGCCAGTGCAGGGGCATCACAGCCTACTTCTTTGATTTTGTGTAGCGTCAGGACCACTGTTTTCCTCTTGAGGAACATGCTATTACTTTAGTCAGGTGCTGTTCTAACTGGGACCTCAACTAAGATGAAGGATGGACCTAGGGCGCTAACTGGGACCTCAACTAAAATGAAGGATGGACCTAGGGCTCTAATCTTCTGTAGGACAAGTTCTCTGTCTACATAATTTAGAATGTGAGCAATAAAATGCTTAAGTAAATTGGAAGACTTTGTAAATGGGGTAATCTTAAGCACCCTTTCAATGACAGGTGGTTCAGAAAGATTTAATAGCTTGCACAATTCAATTTTTAGATATTCCACTATATTGGTCCCCCGCTAAAGATTCGGGAATACCTATGCAGCAAAGGTTGTTTCACCTGTTAAGGATGTCTAAAGTATCAAATTTTAAGTCTAGTTTTCTTAAATCCACTGTCCAAGGGCTAGTCTGCTGTGTGTGGGCTGTTAGTGTCCCTGTGAGCGTTTAGTTCTTACTGGTACAGATCTGGTCCGTGTGCATTCTCATGCCTATTACTACCATCTTTTACTGTGCCAGTGTCCCCCAAGATCTGCTGAATTAGGTCTGTCAGTCTGTCGTATGGGTCCATCTGGCCATAAGTGCTTGGTGGGACTGAACATGCCATCTTACTTTCCAGCTTGTGTCAGCCACCACCATAAGCTACCCTAAAACAAGCATTATTTGATTTTCAAACTGAAAATTCAGGGGCTTCTGAGAAGATTTTTAGATCATCATGGGATCATAGGAGATTACCAGGCTATCGACCCAAAGGGCATTTCAAGCCTAGCCATTTCATCCCAATGTAATACCATATTAGTGTTAGTTAACACAGAACAACAAGCAACAAAACCAGAGCCAAGGTAGTGCTGACTGTAAAATCCAACTATTTATGGTGCTTCTGGTACCTCAGCCAAATGCCTTCAAGGAATAATTCAAACACTACCAAAGCAGTCTTTTATACATAAACAAATTAACACCTCATAATTGCTTAATTAAAGTGCTCAAAATGACCAAAGTCCTTTGAATTACACCTCCAAACACGCTTGCCCCTCTGTTCAAATACAAATAACATACGTACAAAACATTTCGAAATGACAAACATTTTAACATGGGTCCCTATCAGACGATCGAAATGCCATTTCTGTGAAAACGAAATGATCGACACATATTGCGCGAATAAGAAGTTATGTACCTACCATAACGTTCCATGTTAGTTGTCTTCTCTCGCCTTCTTTCTTGCTTGATGCGGCTCCGACTCGGCACTTGCTAAGCTCGAGAGTCACTTTTACCAGCTCGAGGCAGCCCCATATCCCATGATGCAAGGCGGTAAGTACCCAGATCTCGTTTGATGACAAAGGGCAGTAGCACCAAGCATAAAACACTTCCCAAAGGAAGAAAGAAGAAAGTCTACAGGATGTAAGAAAGACCAGGACTGAATGGTCTTCAGCATAATAACTCCTTAGAGAAAAAAGGTCTGTCCAGGCCTGGGGGAAGGAGGGAGGGTCGCAAGAAAGAAGGCGAGAAGACAACTAACATGGAGCGTTATGGTAGGTACATAACTTCTTAATGTTAAGTTGTCAATCTCGCCTTCATTCTTGCTTGATGGGACCGGTCCTAGCACCTCTATCCTGGGTGGCTCAATGGAACAGACTCTTGAGGACTGTAGAGCCAAAACTGGCTCTATCCCTGGAGGCCAAGTCCAATTTGTAATGGGAAACAAAAGTACGAGGAGTGGCCCAAGTGGCCGCTGCACAAATAGTGTCTAAAGGAAGTTTAGCTTGAAATGCTGTAGAAGTAGCTAAGCTCCTAGTTGAATGTGCTTTAGGTTTTGAGCACAGCTGTTTTCCCCTGAGCAGATAAATTTCAGAGATGACCGAGGAAAGCCATCTAGACAAGGTCACTTTAGAGACAGGAAGGCCCTTCTTGTTATCCGCATAGGAAACAAAAAGTTGATCAGATTTCCTAAATTTTTTAGTTCTGTCCAAATAATATCTGAGTTGGCGATGGACATCAAGATAATGTAGTTTTTGTTCGGCCCTGTCTGAATAGTTTGGGAAAAATACAGGGAGATCAATGGATTGATTCAAATTGGTCTTTGAGGCGACCTTAGGCAAAAAGGTCGGATTAGTTCTCAATGATACTCTGTCTTTGTGAAAAACCAAATAGGGGGGTCGAACCGATAGAGCCTGAAGTTCAGACACCCTCCTGGCCGATGTAATAGCCACTAGGAATAAAGTTTTCCAAGAAAGAAATTTTAGGGAGCAAGAAACAGCTGGCTCGAAGGGGGGAAGAATCAAGGATGTCAGCACTAAATTTAGATCCCATTGAGGAGGAGGATTCCTAATTGTAGGCTTGAGCAGGAAAATTCCTTTCAAGAAGGCTCTACAAAGCCTATGGGACATAATATTGTGATCTGCAATCCCGACATGAAAGTTCGAGATAGCAGCCAATTGAACTCTGACTGTGGAAGAAGAGGAGCCTGCATGAAAAATCTCTGCTAAGAAGTCCAGAACTGCCTGAACAGGGGCAGTGAAAGGATCAATATTTCTTGGCTTTAGCCCAATAAGAGAAACGTTTCCATTTGCTTGCATAAATCCTCCTGGTAGAGGATTTTAAAGAAGCTACTATGATGTCTCTAACAGAGTTAGAGATCAAAGGAAGCCTGGCTAAGGAAGGAAGTGGAGCAACCATGCTGTGAGGTTGAGAGACGGGATAGACCGGTGCAGCTGACCGGATTGGTGGATCAGAAGATCTGGCACTGGGTCCAGATGCCACGGCTGCACCAAAAGGTGACGATGGAGGAACGGGAACCAAACCTGTCGAGGCCAGTAAGGAGCAATGAGAATCATTTTGGCTCTCAAAAAGGTTGCTTTCTGGATAACTTGAGGGATCAGAGGAAATGGAGGAAAGGCATAAAGAAGTCCCTGGGGCCAATCCTGGGTCAGTGCGTCTCTGGGGGGATGGCCTGGTAGAGGGAAGAGAGAGAAGAAGTCTGGGCATTTGCTGTTTTGGGGAGTAGCAAAAAGATCGCAACATGGGCGACCCCATTCCAGAAAAATCTCTTCCACTATAGATTGCTTGAGAGACCACTCGTGAGGCATGAGAATAGCTCTGCTCAATCTGTCCGCTAAAATGTTGGTTTTCCCAGGGATATGCGTTGCTACCAGAAACCGATGAGAGGAGATTGCTCATTGCCATAGTCTGAGTGCTTCTCGACACAAGGGGTAGGACTTGGTTCCGCCCTGTTTGTTGATGTACCAAACTACAGACATGTTGTCTGTGTGGACTGCAATTGTCCCTACGGGAAGAAAGTCGTTGAGGGCTTGCAACGTTAAAAGCACTGCTCTCATCTCCAGGACATTTATGTGCAGGTGGTACTCGCACGGCTGCCACGTCCCATGAACCATCCTGCCCTGATAATGACCCCCCCACCCGATCAGGGAGGCATCCGTGGTGACAGTGGCTACCGGGGATGGGGGTACAAAGCGTCTGCCTTGGTGAACCTGGGGAGATGTGATCCACCAAGCAAGATGATCTTTGCAAGTCTCTGTCACCAGAATCTGGTGACGCATTGGAAGTTGTTGGTACGACCACTGAGTGAACAACATCCACTGAAGAAGGCGCATGTAGAAGCGAGCCAGGGGAAGAAGAGTAATGGCCGCAGCCATGAGGCCTAATACTTTTAGAACCATTCTGGCCTGTACTTTCTTGTTGGCTAGAATGATCCTGACATGACTTTGAATGTCTGAAACTCTTTGATCTGTAAGGGTAGCTGACATCCGAACAGTGTTTAAGTTTGCGCCTATGAAAGTAATAGACTGGCAGGGCGATAAGGATGACTTTTCGAAGTTGATCGAGATGCCCAATTGAGCACAAAGATTTATTGTGTAATCCCTGGCTTGAACAAGCTGATGCCTGGTGGTGGCTGAAAGGAGCCAGTCGTCGAGATATGGAAACACCTGGAATCCTAGACGTCTCAGGTGAGCCATGACCACTGCCATGCATTTGGTGAACACTCTGGGGGCTGTAGTGAGACCAAAGGGCAGGGCTCTGAACTGGAAATGACTGGACCCCAGCCGAAAGCGGAGAAATCTCCTGGAGCGTCTGTGAATTTTTATGTGATAGTACGCATCCTGAAGATCTATTGAGCACATCCAGTTGTCCTTCTGTAAGAAGGGCAGAATTGACTGAAGAGTGACCATTCGGAATCTTGTCTTCCTCACAGACTTGTTGAGTCTGCTGAGATCCAATATTGGTCTCCAGTCTCCCGTCTTTTTGGGGACCAAAAAGAACCTTGAGTAGATTCCGGGCTCTGAATGGTCTGTTGTAACTGGCTGAATGGCTCTTTTTTGCAGTAGTTTTGAGACTTCTAACTCTGCAATTTTCCTTAGACCGGGTGCTACATCTGGAAGGGAATTTGAAGGGTAGAAAGGACTTTCCTCGAAAGGAATTATGTAACCCTTGGATATGATCGACTGTACCCATCTGTCTTGAGTGAGGGAGTGCCAGGCTTCTGGGTACAGTGATAATCTCCCCCCGACTGCCTCCAAGGAGGGACAGCCGGGCAACATCTCAGGGATGCTGAAAGGGCTTGTCAGAGAGAGACTCTCTGTTTCCCTGGTTTTGGACCCCTCTGCCTCTAGAGCGCGTCTGTTGTTGTTACCCCTCTGCCTCTAGGGGTAAACTGACCACGTGAATCCGGCGTGACTCCTTGGGATTTGCGGAACCACATTTTGCCACCTTTCTGTCCTTTGGGGTAAGGTCTAGAAGGGTGGAAAACGGACTCCTACAGAAAGAGTCTTGCCATCCTGCTCACACCTGGTCAAAGTTTCCTTCACTTGAGGGCCAAACAAAGCTGACCCATCAAAGGAAGAGTTTGTGAAGGGCCTTAAAGGATCTGCAAAGTCACATAGCCGCATCCAGGCTTGGCGTCTAAGAGCCACACCTGTACCTGCGCCCTACTGCCTCCATCAGCAGCATATGATATTAGCCGCATGGAGGAGTTTGCAATGGAGTTAAGGGTTCCTAGCTGCGAAGCAATTTTTCCTGAGCCCCTGCAGCTGTAGGATCCTGCACAACATCACCTAGCTCCTTAAGGATATCCCTTTGGAGTCTGGTGAAGTGACATAGGTAATTCAGCGAGCATAGCAAAGGTCGCTGAGGAAAACATCCGCTTACGTACCTATCCATGGTCCTAGAGTCCTTATTAGGAGGATGGATGGGCGGAAGGATCTGCAAGTTCCTTCTTGGTGGCAGCAGCCACCACCATGGCATCAGCGGGACACCCTTAGTGAGGAATTGCTTGTCACAGGCAGTAATAAATTTTGAAGGCCTCCTAGGGACTGGCTCTACAGAGTCAGGAGCAGCCCACGCCTTCGGGCAATAACCTGCATAAGGGGTCGAAGGCGGAGACACCCAGGAGGTGGAGGGCCGAGATCCAAACGCCTCTAGGTATACTGACTCATCCTCAGAGGGATTATTGGTGGGCCAGTTTCCCTCTGTCTAAGGAGTTCTAGGATGTCTGAGAAGGAGACATCCTCAGAGGGGATCTTGGGGATCCCTCTGACTCATCTAAGTCAGTATCTGAAGTGATAGACTCGGGAGTCTACATGTTTCCTCTTACAGGTCCTCTTCCTAGGAGGGTCTCCGACACATCAGGAGAATCCTCGGAAGAGGGGATATTCCCAATGGGGAAACCTGAGGCGGAGGATCTCTGGGTCCTGTAGCAAGAGAAGTGGCAGAGATGTCAACAGGCACTATAGAGGGAGGAGCTAAGGGAACAGACTGCTGGCTGATACCCGTGGCCACACTCTTCATCACCTCGAATGCTCCCTCCCAGGAAGGTCCGAGAGAACCCGTTCAAGAGCTAGGAACTCCAGGGCCCACCGAAAGGGAAGTCTCCGAGGCAGATGTCGGAGCCGAGCTCACCAAGGCCGAGGCTCCAAGGGGAAGAGCTCGGACAAGGGTCCGATGCCACTCACCCCTCGGAGGAGACCAGGAAGCCCGGCCACGAATCCCTCTAAGGAAGGTCTCGAAGAGGAGATAAGAGTAGAGGCTGAAGGAACAGAAGGAGGTATCTGTCCCTCAGCCGTAGCAGTAACCATTCCCGAAGACTCCAACTCCAATCTCTGGGGTAGAGTTGAAGGAGGAACTGCAATGGGGTGTGGACCAATAGTCGTCTGTTGAGACGGACTATGTAACATTTGGGCCAATGCCTGTGACTTAAGCAATCTACTGACCACTCTCTCTAAATCATGGTCAGAAAGCCTGGATGACCTTGAAGATCGGCTCCGATGGCTCCGTTCGAGAGAGGAAGCGAGCCGAAAGTATCGGCTCCAAGGAAGGAGACCTAGACCTCTTCCTCGAAGGAGCCATCGGAACCGATGAAACTACTGAACCTGTCGGAGCCGACAGGTAGCTTCGATGTATCGGCTCCAGCCGGAGCCGAAACAGCCACAAAAGTAAGGGTGTCGGAGCCGACACCGATGCCTGAGCCACATGGTGGTCGGAACCGATCGGAGCCGACACCGAAGTGGTCGAACCAGAATCGGCACCGATAGCCATCGGTGCCGAAGGTTTAGTTAACCCAGAATCAGCTCCAGCCGGAGCCGATCTCGACTCTGAATGAGTCGGAGCCGAGGCCGCAGGCGTGGACACAGAAGCCTGGGCCTTGGAAGACTTAGAAGTCTTGGATGGAGCCGACTTAGCCTGAGAGCCCTCCGGCTTAAGAAGGCCCCTCAAAATCAATTTATTTCTTCTTTCCTGCAGGACTCTCTGGCTGAAAGAATGACATATAGCACAGGAGTCCTGCAGGTGAAGAGGCCCCAGACAGTACAGGCAAGAAGTGTGACCGTCTGTCAGAGACATTTTCTGACAGCACGAGTCACACTTCTTAAAGCCTGAGACCCTTTCTTTAGACATGGTGTGAAAAACACACAGACACACACACCAGTCAAAGAAATTAAATTAAATATACCAAAAGGTATAACTAACAAACACACACACACCCTAACAGGGGGGGATGGGATGGGTGAAAGTCTGACTAAAAATAAAGAGGAGACAGAGAAATTTTCTGTCAGAAAGGGCTTAAAACTAAGATAAAACTAACAAATAAAGGTTTTTGTGTAAAAAGGGGCTAAATTAGTGAAGTAACAAATCACTTACCAGGAGCTGGTAAAAGGAGGACCTCATCAGCGAAGCGGCAAACGAGATCTGGGTACTTACCGCCTTGCATCATGGGATATGGGGCTGCCTCGAGCTGGTAAAAGTGACTCTCGAGCTTAGCAAGTGCCGAGTCGGAGCAGAGGATCGGCTCCGAACCCATCAAGCAAGAATGAAGGCGAGATTGACAACTTAACATCTACGTAAATACTGAACGTCCAAAACAGCGAAATCCGAAATGTCGAAGTGTTTTGGTTGGCCCGTCTGAGGTATAGCTCCGTCAGGTAAGTGTGCAATAGGTATGGACCTTAGGGTAGGGTGCAGGTTAAGCTAAGTGTATAGATAGGTAATGTATGTAAGATTTAGTGTAGTGTTAGAAGTAGGGTTTTGTTAAATGTATTTGTGTGTATTATTTATTTTATTAGGGTATAGCTCCGTAGGGGAAGTGTGCGGTAGTTACAGACCTTAGGGTTAGGGAGGGGTTAAGGATAGTGCACAGATAGTTGTGTATGTGGGGTTTAGTTTAGGGTTAGAAGTTGGGTTTTGGTGCTTTACTTTAGGGTTAGGATTAGGGTTGGTTAGTGTATGTATTTGATTTATTTATTTTGTTTGGGTAGGTAGTATGTAGCGGGTGGTGGGGTTGGCCAACTATGACAGTTCGATATTTTAAATTTTGCGGTTTAGTGTGTTCGGTCTATTCGCGGTTCGATTAATACGTGTCGCTCTTTTGGTATTCGCTGAAATGGATTTTCGCGGAACTGATATAGACCCTTTTAACACTAACAATATATTATGTAAATATTATACATTAAGATTCATCTCTAAATTTAAACCATTTGGATGTAAAGCCTTAAAATTAATAAACCTGTGTAGAATCACTTCCCTGGTTATTGTAAGGTTTATCTAAAACACTAAAGAAAAAGCTACTATCTGAACCTGCATGTGCAGAATGAAAATGTTGAGCCACAGGGCTAACCAAGTTAACATTCATAACATCTCCCAAATGTTCAATGTACAGCAGACAAGGAAGTATATAGTAGACAAGGAAGTAAGTGAATGTGTTCTTCTTATTGCTTTATTTTGTGGAGTATGCCAAGCTTTTGATAACTAGGTAGTTTATTTAACATTTATTTAATGGAAAGTCCGACTTGGAACAAAGCCAATTTTCAGCAGAGGCCAAGGGAGAAACTTTCCAGTCTTTGTAAATGGGAGGAAACTCTTGCTGTGAGAGCGACAACACTACCGCTGCACCGCTGTGCCAAAGATGTTGATCTATGACTCCTAGCTGCTTGAGCCAAGTGATTTAGAACATTGAGAAAAAAAAATGTTTAATTTGCTAGTATTCAGAAGTTGTGACTTCTCGAGTCAATCTTCCATTTTATTAAAAGGCACAAAGAGTTTGAATTTGGAGCTGTTAAAGGGTGTTTATGGCAGAATCATCAGTATTTTGAATTATGGCCCTATGTTTGACCATTAAGTGAAGTAAAACTGAAGAGTGTAGAGTGTCCAAGTTTAGAACCTTGGAGAACATCTAGTGTGATGAGGCAAATGTACAGTAGGATGGTTTCCAAAGGACAGCTTGAGAACAATCAGGGAGACAATTTTTGAACTTGTGGTGGTGCTGCGGTAGCGCTGTCACCTCACAGTAAGAAGTTTTCCTGTTCGATTCTCAACTAGAGCGTCCATCTTCTGTGTGGAGATATGTGTGAATGGGCGTACCTTCGCTGAAGGTTGTGCGTCAGAGCTGGCAACTCGGTAAAAATCTGCTGCCAATCATTAGCAGAACAGAGTTCCGCTGTGGCGACCCCTAACTGGGAAAAGCCAAAAGACACAGCAACAACTGAGAAGTAAGCTGGATAAATAAAACCGGCAGAGTCTTTTGATTAGCACAATTAACTGAGGAGACTTGAGTAGAAAAAATTCCAAGAAGGGCATGTGGGACTGATATGGACACAAATGAAGATGGACCAACGATTAGTAGCGTATTATGCTGCTAATAATTCTATAGTCAGGCATTAACTGTTCGACAAGCATGCACTTTTTTTTTTTGCATTTTAAGGACAAATGATCTGGGCAGGTGAATTCATCAGTTTGGTACACAAAAAAGGCAGAAATCTTGAAGGATTGGTTACAGGGATCCAAAATAATCAGAGTACTGTTGCAAGAGCCTATGCCATCCTGCAATGTTGCCCTGACATTAAATTCTAATCTGCCCCAATACAGCATCCTACCTAGGGGAGGATACTCTCAACAAAACCTGACAGTACACCAATGCTGTAGCTGCAGGAGCGAGTACCAGTCCAACAGTAGGCACCACACAGTAATTAGATCACTGCAGTGAAGCAGCAAATATGAGTGGGCCATTCTCAACAGTGAGGGGTATGCAACAGCTACTTATGTACATAAGCATATCTGAAGACGCGACGCACTAAACAAAACTGGCTTTACTTTATTACAATGCCTGTATTAAATGCAATGTAGGACTTCAGTGAAAGTGTGCATTTGTTAAAGTCATACATTTATAACCTCAGGCATAAGATTACATATACCTGAAATTAATAAATTCTCTAAAACTATCCTATATTGTATGCAAGTGCAACACACTGCCTACTGATGCTGTATGTGCATTTATGACGGCATTGCAATGCATTACAGTTTTCTAGCTCACACTAGTTTTCATGGAGGAATATGAATGATGTGGCTAACTGTACATAATGCATAGATGTTAGTGATGTGGCTAACTGTACATAATGCATAGATGTTAGTGATGTGGCTAACTGTACATAATGCATAGATGTTAGTGATGTGGCTAACTGTACATAATGCATAGATGTTAGTGATGTGGCTAACTGTACATAATGCATAGATGTTAGTGATGTGGCTAACTGTACATAATGCATAGATGTTAGTGATGTGGCTAACTGTACATAATGCATAGATGTTAGTGATGTGGCTAACTGTACATAATGCATAGATGTTAGGGATGTGGCTAACTGTACATAATGCATAGATGTTAGGGATGTGGCTAACTGTACATAATGCATAGATGTTAGGGATGTGGCTAACTGTACATAATGCATAGATGTTAGGGATGTGGCTAACTGTACATAATGCATAGATGTTAGGGATGTGGCTAACTGTACATAATGCATAGATGTTAGGGATGTGGCTGACTGTACATAATGCATAGATGTTAGGGATGTGGCTGACTGTACATAATGCATAGATGTTAGGGATGTGGCTGACTGTACATAATGCATAGATGTTAGGGATGTGGCTGACTGTACATAATGCATAGATGTTAGGGATGTGGCTGACTGTACATAATGCATAGATGTTAGTGATGTGGCTGACTGTACATAATGCATAGATGTTAGGGATGTGGCTGACTGTACATAATGCATAGATGTTAGGGATGTGGCTGACTGTACATAATGCACAGATGTTAGGGATGTGGCTGACTGTACATAATGCACAGATGTTAGTGATGTGGCTGACCGTACATAATGCACAGATGTTAGTGATGTGGCTGACCGTACATAATGCACAGATGTTAGTGATGTGGCTGACTGTACATAATGCATAGATGTTAGTGATGTGGCTGACTGTACATAATGCATAGATGTTAGTGATGTGGCTGACTGTATATAATGCATAGATGTTAGTGATGTGGCTGACTGTATATAATGCATAGATGTTAGTGATGTGGCTAACTGTATATAATGCATATAATGCATAGATTTTAGTGATGTGGCTAACTGTATACAATGGATATATGCTAGCTATGGGCCTTTTGCAGTGCTTGCTGCTGTTCCACTTACTTCTCATTTCAACTTTGTAGCACTTTATTACCCATATTCTCTTCATTTATCTTTTTAAACTCGAGTTACTGCTACTTTCCTTTCTACAATGATGTTTTTAATACCACTGCTAGAGTTTTGTTTTATTTAACCCCCCCCAATTGTTTACCAGTCCAACCTGGTTGTCCCCTTGTCCAGACAGAAGTTGAGCCTCCAAAAGGCTATGGGCTGGACACCTACCATAATCCCAACCAAATATTCTCCCACAGGCACACTCCAATTAACAAAGGTTTTAAACTCTATAAACAGCCTCTTTGTCATGTACCGGACGTCTAGGTACTGGGCATTATTAGGAAAGGACAGTTGTGTACGTTGCATTTACTCATAACTTTAGCTGTTTGAATTCCTTACATTGTGTTCGGATAAAGGCCTGCTAACAGCTAAGGTATTACCCTCACATGGCTTTTAATATAGGGGACCATGAAATGCTACTTAACTCACTAGTCCGATGAGGAATAAGTTCAGACATCCTCTCATGGATCAAAACAACCTGAGTAATAGAAGCTTTAATGTCAAGATAGTAAAATCTTCCCCTTTCTCACTTCTCCAGGAGTTGTCCCATTAAGAATCAGTATTACTCCTCTGCTATTCTCCCTACAAATCAACAATCTTCTATGTACATCAACCTCAAATGCCAATTATCCAATAATCAGAGGATACGGTCGTGTACATGATCAGTACCTCTTGCTCTAGCTAAGGAATGAACTCATTCAACTTACTATCAATGGTGCAAACAATCCACATTTGACAAATGCAAAGAAAATGTCTAAGATTTTTGGAACCAAACAAAAGTGTCTTTATTTCAAGACTGGAACACACTTCTAAAACTACAAGGAGACAAAAATGATGGCGTGTTATAATATCTGGGACCTCCCTCTACTATATTAATGCAACTAAATCCAGAAATCACACTTTTACTCTGGACTAAAAAAAAAAATCACACTTTCTCTCGCCAGAGAGTAGAACAGCTACTGGAAAAAGAGGTTCCCATCATACCCAATGCCTCAAAAAAAAATTTTGCTATAGCCACAGTCAACATTGGTAGATTCATCACTCCAGCCCCACCCCCACCCCCAAAGACATACCCTCGGTGTCCAGGCAAAGGCAAAATGGCTACTAAGAGAACAATAGGTTTGTGCTACTGATTAACCAACAACAAAAAAAAAACTTTCAACTTATTTGCTAGTTGGCTGGCAAAAAGAACCACCTCTTATAATTAAATACCAAAATAAATAAATAAATAAATAAATGCACAATACAAACTACAGCTTTTCAGTAATGGCCCCATAAACATACAAATCACTCACCATTCCACAAAATTAAGACAAACTCCAAAAATTCCTTTTTTGACAAAGCCAAATGCAAATGCTTCATTAACCAGTGCATAGGAAAACCAGATCAGTATCACTTCATCTCAGTTAGCCCCTCTACAAACACATTGACTGACTATTAACTATATACTGTACGATTCTTTTACCTTTCTCTTCTATTTCTACTCCGACCTTCATTTCCTAACTCAACTCCATCCAACCGTTGTTTCCTAATCGACCATGAATATCAGGCCTTCTCTTCCTCTGTTGTTCCTTCTTTTCTCTCCGTTCCCACTAACTACCATTGGGTATACTGTATATATACAACTGTTAATTAAACAATCTTACTTCAATGTAATGTAACATAATACAATTTGGTAACCTCATATATATTATTAAAATAAATTATAAATTATGTACTGCCATAATGCTGCATCCTCCTTACTGTCCCTCTTCGTCCACCTCAACGTATGCAACGGATATGAGCTGGCAATATTTCCTGCACAGAGCTTCTTCAGCACTTTCACTGTGCAGTTCATGTTTACTGCTCTTCATATCATCTTCCATGTACTAACAGAGGACTAGAGAAAGGATTCAGACTTGGGTCCATCCACACAACAAAGTGACAGTTTGGAAGGGGGATGGCTGGAGAATTGCTCAGGCTGGGTGGTGAGAGGCAGTAAAGATTCAATGTTACTGTTACTTCTGTAGATCATCATTTTCTCAGTCTGTCTCAAATTACTGGACATCTCTAGTTATTTTGTTTCCCATTTATATTACCCAAAAACACTGCAGATCCAAAGGATGCCATGGATCTGGACATTATGTCCAGCTTGACAAAGTTATGCACTGCTGACCATACTGTTGAGGCACAAATGTAATTTATGCATGAGATTCTGAAAAAGGCCATGGAAATATAACTGATCTTGAAGACAGCACATCTGGTTTTGAATCAAGATGTTTACCACAGACAGAATACATGTATAAAATGAACTCTGGCAGCCATCTATAAAGTGTTACTTTGGAAACCTTGGCTCCTACTTTTGTTGAAGAAAATGAGACAGAGTTGCTAATCATTAGAAAAAAGGTTTGGTCTCTTTCAGGAATATATGGAATCGGCAAGTGTAGAGAATATACTATCCTTCATTAGAATTGTAAGGGACAAATGTAGGTAAATGAATTGTTTGGGGCAAGGCAGATTTGAACGCTTCATTTCATATGAAGCAGGGGTTAAATCTCAGAGAAACTCTGTCCTCACGAAAAACTACATAATGGGCTTGTGGGACTGTGGAGTTTGGAAATGCTCTTTGCTGAAGCAAAAGCCACTAGCAGTAATGTCTTCCATAAGTTGCTTAATGTGCATGAGGAAGTGGGCTCAAAGATGGGTTTTATAAGGTTTCTGTGGGACAAGTTTTAGATCCGATTGTGGAATGGATCTTTGATCGGGGTTCTAAGAAGAAAGATTCCTCTTAAGAAGGCTTTGCAAAGCTTTCCAGAGGCTTATGAAGGCAAGTTGAACCCTTGGAGAAAAGCTGGAGATTAACAGTCAGATAAACTAATGCCTGAGTAACTCGAACCAGAGTTAGAGAAAGTGATCAGCAACTGTGACAAATTGTTCAAAGGGACCTGCTCCTCGCATCACTCAGAGAGAAGATACATCTCTCATTTACTCCTGCATAATTTTCAGGTGAAGCGCTTCCGACAGGCTGAATGAATGTGGACCCCTGCACTGAGAATAGAGAAATTATGGGGCCACCTCTAGTACAGTAATGTATGGGTAGGTGTGACAACAAAAGATCGAGTTTGGGATCCAAACAACCAGACGGCTGCTTGAGATAAATCTGCTTGCAAGAAATGCGGGCTATGAGGATGCCTGAGGCCTTGCACACAGATGCTTTCTGCACAGATTTTGTCATGAGGGAAAGAAGGGGAAAGGCAGATCAGGTAGCAAAGGATGAACCATAGCATCCCTGGGTGCCTGTCTCGGTACAGGGATTATGCCAAAGAAGCGGTTTCATTTTGTATTGTTAAGGGGCAAAAATCACAGCAAGCTGGTCATAGTAGATGGAAATCATTCTTGCTACTGTTGGGTTCAGAGGCCATTCCTGTGGCATCAACATACATCATTTATGTCTGTTAGCTAGAATGTTTTTGACCAAACAGGAATTTGACATACCATCAGAAAGTGTTGCGAAGATCTTGCCCATTGCCACACACTTATGGTCCATTGTCAGAGAAGTTATGATCAATTTCTTCCTTGCTTTTTCATATGCTACACTACCAAAGTATTGCCTTTTTGGATAGAAATTACACCCAGGGGAAAGAAGGAAGCCCCGTACAGCCTGCAACACAGAGGACCACCATCATCTCCAGAACACTACTATGAAGATGCAGAGGATTATCATGAGACAGACAAAAAGGGGATGACATGTACTCTGGATAGGACTCTCTTCATTCAGTTGTTTTGTGTGATGGTCAACCAAACACTTAGGTGAAGAAACAGTCGACCCTGACTGCCACCAGATTAGACCAATCCAGCAATCCCTCAGGAGCATTATGGTGGCTTTCTGGAGAAAGGTCTCCTAAACACCTGATTTTGCATTCCGTTCCTCTGCCACTACAGTGGTGTCTGTTAAAGAGCCCCACACTCACATCCAAAGTACAAGCAAATGAGACACACTGTGATTTTTCTAAACCAGACACCTTTGTTACCCTTCTAACGCCCTGAAAAGGATCTCTGAAGAGTTTCAAAAGGGACTCCAACAGTAAAATATGCCCTCTTGCTTGCTCTTTAACAACATTCCTTTAACTTTCGGACCAAACAAAGCCAAGAATATTTCTTTTCATTGTAAGAAACAAAACATGTACTTGTGACTTACCTCTGGAGGTTCAATGAAGGCCAGCCAATCAGATGCATGAGTTGGCAGCAGTCCCATTGACTGACACTTGTACACAGCCAAAGCCAAGCCCAGTAAGTTTCCGATGAGATACAGCAGTCCTTGCAAGAACTTCTGGCTTGAGTTCTCCAATAATTTAGAAGCTGTGATAACACAGAACACAAGGAGACCAAAGGAACAAATCAACATTTAACCTCAGAGGTCCAATACTTAGAGACAACAGATCATAAATCCATCTCAAAACTTCACTTACTGATTCGGACAAAAAGCCCACATGCAGCAATCAAGAACCAGCACAACTGATAGTATCAAGGTCATCTAAGGAAGCATCACACTACAAAAAGAGACTATGAAAATTCAGTAGTAGCTTGTTCATATGCCAAATGTAGCCATTAACTGTCAGCAAAGACCATCCACAGCCCTAGATCTCCAGCTTGAGTTTTTAGCCCTTTAAGACCATATAATAAGGCCTGCCAAGGAACCCAGACCCAGTACAGTTCCATTAGAATCCTTTTCACAAACACTGAAAAACAAAGCAGAACGGCAAATGTCAACTTGACTTACTGGCAGACATGGAAATGAGTGCCTGGATGGGCCGCCATGCCATCATACAAACCATCATGATAGGGAAGATGGAGATGGTGTTACCCGCCATGTACATTATGAACAAATTCATAGGGATCTGCTTAAGGGGTGCAATGGCAATCTCCCAACAGCGCTGTAGAGAAAGAGAAGCATTAAAACAAATTAGTGGCATTGACATATAAAGAATAGTATTTATAACACTTAGACACACATATGCAGACCAAGTTGTGGCTACAGCCCGCATACCTCTCACTTTAGGTTAAACAATATTAGAATCAAAGAACAAGTTATACAGGTGTTAAGCAACAATTACTTAGTCTAACCGACATTTACTTTAGTAGTACAAATGTGTGAGCAACTCACACTAACAAGTATGAAAAATCACTACCACACTATAAACAGTTTTTCAAGGAAACTACTAGAACATGGTCATCCACTCTTCAGGAAGAACGTGTATAGCTAGTGTGGATACCCTTGACAAGCAGGGCTCATCTTTTAGCTATGAAAATCAGTTTCACACAGATAACTTACTATGACCAGATGAGAGGCACTTAGTGCCCACTGCTCAATGTAAAGCCCTCAAGGACAAAAGTAGAGTAAGAAAATTGTGCTTTTGCCACATGACCTTTGACAGGCCCCCAGTATTCCAGTGTGTGTGCGTGTGTGTAAATAAATATATATGGAAAAATCACTATTTTTGTCAAAATGTGCTTTGGTCAGCATCTATTTAGTTGACACAATTAGGCCAACTAAACAGATGGTAAACACCTGTCAAGAAAAAGTAGCAAATCGGATACTTTCCAGATTAGGGAATCTGTCCATTCATGAGAATTGTGCAATCCTGGAATTACAATATACAATTAGCAGGGAGTGTAGGGTACAGGGAGGATTGCCCCTTGCAAAAAATGAAAGTTATGTACTTACCATAATGATACATGTGTGCAATCAGTCTCCATATGTTTCAACCTGTGGGTCATCTGATCTGACATTGGCCAAAACCTTCAAACTTAAATCTGTTGGTCTTCGCCTCCCTTAGCCACAATACCCTGCTCCTCAACTGACCCCTCAAATCAAGTTTGCCCCAACTAAAACAAGCTTTAATCTACAATACTCTCAAAAACGAGGAGGGCAAAGTAGAAGGCAACCTCCCTCACTCAGTCATCTCAGCTAAGAAGGGTGACCCAGACTGAGATATATATCTTGGACCTATCGTTATGTTAAGTATGTAACTTTCACATAAGATGTTGCCTTCTTTGTCTAGCTTCAACCTGTTGAATAGGGTTCCCAGCCATGTGAAAATCCTCAGGAGAAACTAAGGAAGGATATTCCACAATACAGTGGAGCCAAAGGAAGCCCTGGAATGAATATCCAGCTTGTAATGAGACACAAAGGTATGACGGCCCACCCTAGATGCTGCTGCACAAACCACATCAAAGGATATTCTGGAAAATATAGTAATCGAAGTAGCCATAGCTCTAGCAGGATGACCCTTAGGTTTGCCAGGTAGAGTCTTGCCTCTTACAGCACAAGTGAAAGAAATACAGTCCGACAGCCACTTGGATAAAGTCATTTCCGACACAGGTATGCTCAATCTAGATTTCAAAAAGGAAACAAATGACTGACTGGATTTTCTAAAGGTCTTGGTCCTGTCCAGATAAAATCTCAATCGTTTAAGCAAATCCAAACAATGCAGACAGCACTCACCCTTGTTCAAAAAATTGAAAAAACACAGGAAGGTGAATGGAGCAACTGAGATTACTCTCCAAAGCCACCTTGTGAAGAAAAGGGGGGACTTGTATGGAGAGAAACCCTATCATTATGGGACACCAGATAGGGAGAAAACAGTATCATTATGGGACACCAGATAGGGAGAAAACCTATCATTATGGGACACCAGATAGGGAGAAACCCTATCATTATGGGACACCAGATAGGGAGAAACCCTATCATTATGGGACACCAGATAGGGAGAAACCCTATCATTATGGGACACCAGATAGGGAGAAACCCTATCATTATGGGACACCAGATAGGAGAAACCCTATCATTATGGGACACCAGATAGGGAGAAACCCTATCATTATGGGACACCAGATAGGGAGAAACCCTATCATTATGGGACACCAGATAGGGAGAAACCCTATCATTATGGGACACCAGATAGGGAGAAACCCTATCATTATGGGACACCAGATAGGGAGAAACCCTATCATTATGGGACACCAGACAGGGAGAAGAGGAATCAAGAGTTTGTAACTCTGAAACCCTTCGAGCTGAGGTAACAGGCAGAAAAAAACAAGGCCTTCAAGATGACCTCAAGTTTGAGGTAGCAGAAGGTTCAAAAGGAGGGCCTGCAAGGACTTGCAATACAAAGAGGTAAATCCCATGGAGGGACTGGATCCTAAATGGCAAGATGCAACAAAAAGGTACCTTTGAGAAAAGCCTTTGAAATCTTGACAGCTGTCAAGGGGACATTGTACCTACCAACATAAAACTTAAAAAAACAGTTGCCAAATGCACCTTAATCATATAAAAACTACAGCCTGAATAAAAAAAAAAAAAAGACTCTAAAGATGTGGAAAAGCGATTAACTCCAACAGTCTGCCCACACCGTAAAAATATCTCCATTTACTGGAATACACCTTACTAGTAGATATGTATGATGCTATCAGACAGCTTGAGATTCTTGGCCATCAAGTGAACTGGAGAAACAATGTGGTTAGCATGAGAGACTGCAGATTGGAAGGATCTATACCCACTGGATGAAATACGAGATCCAGAATGGGGGGGGGGTGTACCACAGAAGATGCCACAAGAAGGGGAAGCACACCTAGCAAGGCCAGAAAGGGTTATGAGGATAACCATCGCTCTGCAACAGGCTCCTTTCTGGAGAAATTTGACAGAGGAACTGGGGGGATAAGCATACAGGAGTCCTAGGGGCCAAACATATAGCACAGCATCTCTGGTGACTACCCATGAAGGGAGTCTAAGGTGTAATATCTGCTGCACTTGGTGTTGGATGGGAGGGAAACGGGTTGCAGCAGAGAGTGCCCCAGTGTTGGAAGATCCGAGACACTACTCATGAAGCAGAATGTTCCTGCTCAAGCTGACAATGCTGGACGACCTTGGGATGTGGGTTGAAACCAAAAACCGTTGAGATAGATTGCCCATTTCCAAACCCTCACGGCCTCCTGACAAAACAGAAAAGAATGTGTTCCCCTTTGCTTGTCTTTACCAGACAACGGACAGACAAACTGTCCCTATGTACTGAAATCATACTGTTGGGGAGGACGTCCTGAAAGGCCTGCAATGCCAGGTGGATAACCCTCATCTCCAGAACACTGATGTGGATGTTTGTTTCACAGAACACCAGGACCGGTGAACCGTACTCCTTTCAAAAGCCCCCCATGTCAAGTCTCCTGTTGGTCAATAAGGGAGACTGTAACCACTATCAAATCAGATTGTGACATTTTTTCAGTTTTACCAGAAAGTCCAATGGATGGGTCAAGAATGACCATTGTTCTATCAGGGTCCATTTCAGAGCCCTCATATAGTGCACCTCTAGAGGGGCCAACCCTATTGAAGCTACCATGTGAACTAGGAATTTCAAGATCATACGAGTTGGAGGCTTCAAAAGTGCATGTACCAATAGTGCCTACCAAAGGCTGGTCACTCTGGAGCTCGGGAGCCTGGCAATTTACCTGACAATATCGAAGTGGCAACCTATGAATTCTAATGTCTGAACTGGTTGCAGACTTGATTTTATTATGTAATTTAATCCCTAACTGGCTGCATACCTGTAATAAGATGCCCCTGGCCATGGTAAGTAATGCTCTTGTGGGGGCACTGAAGAAAGTACAGTTTTGTACCTACCATAAATGTAGATGTCCGATAGGAATGCATCTGCAGTCCTTACAAATGGGTTGTCCTGTCGTCAGGCAGCCCTTCGGTCGGCCGGATTCCAAAGTCTGGGTCTGGCCTCGGCTGGTGTCGCACTCCACCCGACGTCATTGCGGCAGTTATTCGGGTATAAAGGCATCAGCCGACGCCATTTTCCTCAGTGTTTCTTGCCCCAGATGCCAGTAGCCCTCTAAGAAGGCTAAATTTGGATAAATGCAAATAGTTCCAAATAGTAGAGAGCAAACAAAAAATAAGCATGTATGTACATATATACAAACAAATACACCATAATAGATTCCCCCAGCTAGCTACAAGATGGGCAAATACCCTAGGAGTACCACAGAGGGGAAGGAGGGTGGGTAATCCTGACTGCAGATGCATTCCTATCGGACATCTACATTTATGGTAGGTACAAAACTGTACTATGTCCTTCAAGGATGCATCTGCAGTCCTTACAAATGGGTAGAATACCATAGCCCAACTGGGGGAGGAGGAGAAATTAGTTTATGGTGTAGATAAGATCCCTTGCAAAACAGCAGTGGCAAAACCTGCTCGGGATCTGGAGTATAAAGGTAAATTATAATGCTTGGCAAATGTATGCACGGAGCTCCAAGTAGCAGCCTCTAAAATGTCTTTGGTAGCCACTCCTCGTAAGAAAGCTGTGGTAGTGGCTGTAGCCCTTGTAGAGTGAGGCTTGATGTTTTCTGGAGTTTTCTTCCCATGGTAGGAGTAACAAAATCTAATGCAATTTCCTATCCATTTAGAGATTGTCTGTTTTGAAATTGCTTTTCCTTCCATTCCTGTCGCATATGCTACCAGTAGCTGGTCAGTCTTTCTATTGCTCTTGGTCCTGTCCAGGTAGTAACGTAATTGCCTATGTACATCCAAGGTATGCAACAGTCTTTCTCCCTGTTCTGTGGGTTGGGGAAGAATGTAGGTAGGTGGATAGCTTGATTTAAAGATACTCTGGAGACCACCTTTGGCATAAAAGTAGGATTAGTTCTCATGGATACTCTATCTTGATGGAAGATCAGGAAGGGTTGTACTGCCATTAATGCCTGTAGCTCAGATACCCTTCTTGCTGAAGTGATTGCAAGCAGGAAAGCAGTTTTCCATGATAAGTACTGTAATTCTGCTGTTGCTGCTGGCTCGAAAGGAGGGAGTGTCAACTTTTCTAACACGAAGTTCAAGTCCCATGCTGGCAATGGTGGCTTCCTAGGTGGTTTTACATTTTTAATTCCTCTCAGAAACTGCCTGAGCAGAGGATGTGAGAAGAGTGGAGGATCCAAGTTGTATTCTGCTGAGATAGCTGATGCATGAATCTTAATGGAAGAATAGGATAGGCCGTTGTGGAAGAGCTCTGCCAAGTATTCCAGGATGTTAGCTATGTTTACCAGTGACACCTTCTCTCCTTTTGCAGTACTCCAAATGAGATATCTTTTCCATTTTGCTGAATAATATTTTCTTGTTGAGGGTCTGCGAGCCTCCAAGATAATGTCTTTAACCCTTTGGGATAAATTTGGGTTATTTGATCTTATGCAATGTTCCAGGCAGTCAGCTGCAGTGTTTTCAGGTTTGGATGCAGGGTGTTGTAGTTGTTCTGTGTTAACTGTAAGGGAACTAGAGGTAGAGTCCATATTTGTTCCCGAGACATGCTCCTCAGTAATGGGTACCAATGCTGCCTTGGCTAGTCTGGAGCTATCAGAATGATCCTTGGACGGTCCTCTTTGATTTTCAATAGCACCTTGTGCATCAAAGGAAGTGGTGGGAATGCATATGCTGTCGGGTTTTTCCAACTGAAAGATAGGGAGTCCACTTTCCAAGCAAGTGGGTGGTACGTCCTTGTGCAGAATTTCTGCAGTTGGTGATTGCGTGGGGATGCAAATAAGTCTATTTCTGGTAGCCCCCACTGTCTTGCAATGGTTTTGAAGATGTCCGGATGCAGCATCCATTCGTGGGCATCCGTGGCAGTTCTGCTTAGTATGTCTGCTAGAATGTTTTCTTTTCCTGGCACAAAAATTGCTTGTAACTGGATGTTGAAGCTCAGGGCCACATTCAGAGGTCCATTGCCATCCGGCATAGAGGGTACGAATGTGTGCCTCCCTGCTTGTTGATGTACCACATAACTGTGGTGTTGTCTGTCCTTATCAACAGTGGGCCTTGTTGAAGAAATGGTCTGAATGTCTGAATTGCCAGTTTTACTGCCAGCATTTCCTTTGATTTATGTGTAGGTGCAGCTGGTCTTGAGTCCATAAGCCTTGTATGCACTTGTCCAGCATGTCCGCCCCCCAACCGAGGTCTGAGGCGTCCGTTGTGATTGTCTGGCTTGGTTGAGTGCTGTGGAAGGGCAGTCCTTTGTTTGATTGACAAGCCTGAGCCCACCATTGGAATTCTTGTTTCAGGCATGGGATTATTGGAATTTGGGTTTCTAGGCTGTGCTTGTGCTGAGACCATAAATTCCTTAGGTACCACTGTAACTTTCTCATATGCAGTCTGGCATGTGGAACCAATATTATGCAGGATGCCATGTAACCCAAAGCTTGCAGGACTTTTCTTGCTGTTAGCTGGTACTGCTTCATCAATGCCAAGAAGTAGAGAGGGAGTTGCTCCTGTTTTTCTACGGTTAGGAATGCCATTTGTCTTGATGTGTCCAGTTCTGCACCCAAAAAAGTTATCCTTTGGGATGGTATCAGTCTTGACTTTTTTATATTGACTGTGTATCCCAGGGCTTGCAGTAGATAAATGACTCTTTTCAAGTCTTCTGTTAGTTTGTTTTTGTTGTCCGCTTGTAACAGGCAGTCGTCCAGGTAAGGGTAAATTTGAATTCCCTGAAGCCTGCAATGAGCAATTACTGATGCCAGGCATTTCGTGAATACTCTGGGCGCAGTAGATAAGCCAAAGGGCAATGCTGAGAATTGATAATGCTCTGATCCTGCAAGAAATCTGAGGTATCTTCTGCAACTGTGTCTGATTGGGACATGCAGGTATGCCTCCTTGAGATCTAGAGTCACCAGCCAAGACTCCTTGCCCAGCATGGGAAGAAGCTGCTGTAAGGTCAGCATTTTGAACTTTGGTACTATGAGAAAAGAGTTTAATGCGAACAAATCCAGTATTGGTCTCCATTGTGTTTCTTTTCTTGGAACAAGGAACAGTCTTGAGTAAAACCCCTGGCCTTGTTCTTGTTGTGGAACTTTTTCTATTGCATTGATCTGAGCAAGCAGAGAAATTTGCTTGAAAGCTTCTGCCCTCTGATTTTGCGGTAGGTTTGGCATGCCTTGTTTCCTTGGTAAGGTATGAAAGTGGAACCTGTAGCCTTGGTCTATAATGTCCAAAATCCATTTGTCCTTTGTCAATCTGTGCCAATTGTCTGAAAACAGAGATAATTTTCCGCCCAAGGGAGCTTCTGTTTGCTCTTTGGTTAGCGGAAGTAGAGGAAAGTCATTGGGATTGTCCCTGTGGGGCAGGAGAAGCCCCTGTGTCACTTCTTTGATTTGCTGGTTGCCATTGTTGTCCCCTGTAGGAACCTCTGTATTGTCCTCTTCCTCGGCCACGCCTGCTTTTGCCCCTTTGAAATCTTTCAGTATTAGGAAAGGACCAGTTTTTTGAAGGCCAATTCCTGCTGAATCTGGGTGGCTGAACCTGGAGGAAATCTTTGACTGTCTGAACTGACTTGGCTTTTTCCTCAATGGTCTTTAATACATCTTTAACATTAGCACCAAAAAGCTTGTTCTTTTCCAAGGGTGCATCAAGAAGTTTTGCCTTAACATGATCTGGTAGAGGTTGTTCTTTTAACCATGCATGTCTATGAATGACCGCCCCTGTCATAGCTGCCCTACATGAAGCTTCCAATGCATCATATCCACACTGAAGGAAGTGATTGCTAACTTGCTGAGAGTTGTGTACAGCCTCCTGCAAAGACTTCCTATCTAAAGGATCAGGAGAGGCCAAAGTTTTCTGTAAATCATCTAACAGGAAATCCTGATATTGAAACATATGAAAGAGACAATTGAGAGCTCTCATAGATAAAGTAGTGGAGGTGTAAACCTTCTTCCCCCATCTCTCTAATGACCTAGCTTCCCTGTTGGAAGGCAAAGGATTTTTGGAGGTGGATGCTGAAACCCCTTTCGGCCCTTGTGAAAAAGTTTCTAAATCAACAGCATGGGCCCTAAAGAAATGAGAATGTGTTTCAGGGACTCTATAGTATCTGTCCGGCTTGGCAGGAGCAGGAGGGAGAGTATCAGGGGTAACACTGGAGTCAGAGTATAGATCATCCAGAACATCAAGCACAGGAGGTATAGCTAAGGGCCTGTGCTGGGGCTTTTTAAGGAAGGTACGAAGGCGCTTTCTGGAATCAGAAAATTCCTGGCCTTGTCACTTAAAATGTTCCCTCATGGAATGCAGAACTTCCCCAAAAGAAATATCCTCAGGAGGGGAGGCCGAGGGGATGGAGTCCTCTGCATCTGAGTCCTCGTAGGTCTGGAAAGGCTCTTCCTGGCTATCGGAGTGGCTAGAGGCCTCAGAATCTTCATGTGAAGGGAGAGGGTCAGTGGGCTCAACCCTGGGCCTCTTATCAGGAAGAGGCTGGGATCCTCTCTCAGGATGGGCCTGGGTACCTCTGATCATGGAGATTAAGTCTGCTGCCATAGTCATGATTTGTGTCTCAGGAGTAGGCTGAGGTAAGGCTTTAGCAGTAAGGTGTTTAGTCTTGCTGGCTGCCTTAGCACGTGTGTAGGCCTTGATAGACATGGACATGGGAGGCCTAGCAGCTCCACGTGCAGGAGTGACCTTATCCACAGCAATGGTCTCGGGCATTTCCTCGGTTACAGTATCCAGAGGAAAATCAATAACTGGCGTCGGTGTGGTCTCCGGTATCGGAGGTATTGGTAATGCGGTGTCTTCGGTTCGGAGCGGTGAAATAACCGCCTCAGAGGGAACTGGGGCACTCGCGGTAGGTTTTGGCGTGGTGTCGGTGGAAGACGCGGACCGAGGATGGCGGTCCTGGACTTTACGTTTTTTAGGAGTCTGCGATGTCGGTAATTCCGACGGCATCTTGTAATCGAATTTTTCGCCGAAAAAGTCTTCAGCGAACTCCACCCGGTGCCTGAGAGTGCGCTTATTGAAGCGAGCACAGGCGGCACAGGCCGAGACGTCGTGGTCTGGGCCAAGGCAAGGAAGGCAGTAAGAATGGAAATCCTTATGAGGTATTTGTTTACCACAAGACAAACAATTATTAACTTTTTCAGTAATTTCTGACATCGGCTGAGGCAAGAAAAAGTCCCCAACGGGGTACTTAGCTTTTTTGATGACTTCGGATCGAAGAATACAGGAGCTGACCGACCGGCACCTGCGAACTGCTTTTGCTTCGGGCACCGCGCAGCAAGAAAGACTGGAGAAGATGACGTCGGCTGATGCTTATGTACTCCTGCCGCTCTGACGTCGGAGAGAAATGCGACATCAGCCGACGTCGGACCCAGACTTTGAAATCCGGCCGACCGAGGGCTGCCTGAGGCAGGACAACCCATATGTTATGACTGCAGTTGCATTCTTGAAGGACATCAAAATTTGCTTTTCTACTTTTGCCCTTTGGTTTGGAGGAGTGTCCGGGAATCCCTTGGGTACTGGAAAGGTGTGGAAAGAAAACCTGTGCCCTAGGGATACAGTTCTGAGTACCCATTTGTCGTCCGTGATGGTGGCCCAGACATTTGCGCCAACCTTCCCCCTAAAGGACTCCCTGGGCAAGCAAGAACAGGCAGAAGTTGGACAGAGTCATTGAGAAGGTTTGGACTGAGATATAGGCTTACAACTTCCCATCTTGGAAGTGGAAGCATGCCAAAGCTTAGACCTTTGAGGGGTAGCCATCTGCCCCCTAGAAGATTTGTAATCTCTAGTACTAGAATGGTTCTGTCTGCTGGTATCAGGAAACATCCATCTCTTAGAAGGGTAATTCCTGCTAAAGCGAGGAGGCTGAACTTGTAGAAAGTCTAACAGTTTGCATAGACTTGGCCTTATCCTCAATCTTCTTAAGCGCTTCTTCTGCTTTGCTGACAAAAAGACTGTCCTTATGTAAAGGTACATCTAAAAGCTTAGCCTTGACAGGCTCTGGAAGGGGCTGTTCCCCAAGCCAAGCGTGCCTTCTAATAACCGATCCAGTAGTTGTAGCCCTGCAGGAGGCTTCTAGAATGTCAAAACCACAATGTAATGAATGTTTATTGACAAGACTGGCAGAATTCAGCAAATCCTGCAAATCCTTACTCTCTGCCAAAAGAGGCACACTTGCAATCCTAGACTTAATAGCCTCCAAGGTGTGCTGCTGGTACTTAAGCATATAAAAAAGACAATTAGTAGACCTAATAGCAAGAATGGCAGAGGTATAAACTTTTTTACCCCACTTATCTAGGTTCCTAGATTCCCTGTCAGATGGAACAGGATTTTTGGTAACAGTGGCCTTAACTCCTTTAGGGCCTTGAGAAATAACCTCTGAATCAGCCAAGGGACTCCTGAAAAGAAACGCACAAGAATCAGGAACTCTATAGTACCCGTCAGGTTTCCTGGGAGCAGGAGGGACCGCATTTGGTGTCCAGGAATTTTCCAGAAAAACATCATCAACCACTTCCAACACTGGAGGAATACCCAGAGGCTTATGCTGAGGCAAATCCAAAAACTCCCTAATCCTTTTCTTAGACTGGGGATAATTGTGACTTTCCATTTAAAATGCTCCCTGAGAGTATTTAAAGTATCACCAAAAGAGAAATCCTCTAGGGGAGAAGCGGAAGGAATCAACTCCTCCGCATCTAAATCCACAAAAGGAGAAAAAAGTACAGGTGTGTGCACTTACCATAAATGTAGATGTTAGAGTGTATTCACTGTTGCAGTCATCACATTTGGGTTATCTGCTTGCAGTAGCCCTCAGTCAGCCTGATTAACAAAGTCTTGGGTCCTGCGTCAGTTGTTGTCCCTTCTTACATGATGTCACGTCATCAGGGGGTATAAAACATGCAACCGAGGCCATTACATCAGTTTTTCTTCCCCTAGATGTCAGGTGCCCCCCTAATGGGAAGCAATAAAATCTATAAATATAAAAGGTTATACCTCCAACAAAAAAGCAAATACACCAAAAAGCATTTGAGCATAGTAAAAGAGAGTAGAGGTATAGTCAAAAGAAGTAAGGGGGCTGGAGAGAGGGTAACCAGGACTGCAACAGTGAATACACTCGAACAGCTACATTTATAGTAAGTGTACACAATATAGTAAGTGTACACAACTGTGCTATGTTTTTTGTATTTCACTGTTGCAGTCATCACATTTGGGTAGATTCCCAAAGCTAAGGATGGGAGGAGGAAATTTAGATAGCATTAGGACCAGCTATGAGGCCCTGCAAGACTGCAGTGGCAAAGCCAGCTCTGGATTTAGAGAAGATTGGCAGATGGTAATGCTTGGTGAAAGTATGTACAGAACTCCAGGGAGCAGCTTTAGGATGTCCCTGGTAGGGACACCTCTGAGAAAGGCTGTAGAAGAAGATGAAGCCCTGGTTGAGTGGGGTCTGATCCCCGTGGGATATGTTTTCCATGGTGCTTGTAGCAGAAATTAATGCAATGGGCCTATGCATTTGGAAATGGTTTGCTTTGAAATAGCCTTCCCCTCTGCCCCTGCAGCAAATGCCACCAGCAGTTGTTCAGATTTCCTTTGAGGTTTAGTCCTGTCCAAGTAGAATCTAATGTATGTGCACATCTAATAAGTGCAGTATCCATTTCCCCTTTGTTCTGTGGATTAGGAAAGAAGTTTGGCAAATGAATGGACTGATTAAGGGCCACACTGGATACCACCTTGGGCATGAAGCAGGGATTGGTCCTGAGGGACACCCTGTCCGCATGAAAGCTGATGAAAGGCTCCACTGCCATAAGGGCCTGTAATTCAGAAACCCTTCTTGCTGAAGTGATTGCTAAAAGAAAAGCTGTTTTCCAAGAAAGGAATTTTAAATCTACAGTAACAGCTGGCTTGAAAGGGGGGAAGAGTGAGTTTTTCCAATACAAAGTTAAGGTCCCAGGCTGGAGTTGGAGCTTTCCTGGATAGTTGTAAATTTTTGGCCCCTCTTAGGAACTGCTTGAGCAATGGATGAGAGAAGAGGGGAGGTTCTGTGTTATAATGAGCTGAAATGGTGAGGGGTGAATTTTGATGGAGGAGAAGGACAGGCCCTTGTGAAGCACCTCAGTTAAGTATTGTAAAATCTGAAGTAAATCGGGCACTGCTGTGCTCATCTCTTGAGATTGGTTCCAGGCACAGAATATTTTCCATTTTCAGCACAAGATTTTCTAGTACTAGGTCTCCTTGCCTCTAAAATGATATCCATCACTGGTTTAACTGAGGGATGGTAAAGGAGAGATTAAGTAATTAGCCAGGCTGTTAGGTTCAGTGTTTGAAGCTGAGGGTGCAAAATCTGGTTCTCCTGCTGAGACAATAGAGTAGGAGTCTTGGGCAGGTGCCATGGGGCCAACACTGACATACTGCGCAAAAGGGGGGTACCAGTGTTGGTGTGGCCCGTCTGGTGCAATCAAAATCATCCTTGGTTTGTCTTGTTTGATCTTTAGTAGTACTTTGGAGAGCAGAGACAGAGGAGGAAAGGCATAAACTGACAGGTTTTTCCAGCTGAAGGACACAGCATCCACTTTCCAAGCTTGTTTGTGGGGAGTCCTTGTGCAAAATATGTCCAATTGATAGTTCTGGGGGAAGGCAAAAAGATCTATATCTGGGCTCCACCATTTGCTTGTCAACATGTTGAAAATCCTTGGTTCCAGTTTCCACTCGTGTGGGTCCATGAAGTTTCTGCTTAGTTTGTTTGCCAATGTATTTAGTTTTCCTGGCAGGAATTGAGCTTGTAGATGCACTTGGTAGTGCAGGGCTGTGTTCCACAATGCCATGGCTAGTCTGCAGAGTGGATAAGAATGTGTACCCCCCTGCTTGTTTATGTATCACAGAACAGTGGTGTTTGTCCATCTTTACCATGAATTGTCCTGGAAGAATGTGGTCCTTGAAGTCTATCAGAGCATTCTGTACAGCTAACATTTCTTTTTGATTGATATGCAGGTGCATTTGACTTGGGTTCCCTTTGCCCTGAATGCACTTCCCTGCCAGGTGTGCCCCCATGCATAGTCTGATGCATCTGTTGTTAGGGTTTTGGGGGGCAGAGGGTATTGTGAATGGTAGTCCCTTGTTTTGGTAGCAAGCCTCTGCCCACCAAAGGAACTCTAGGCGTAGGCAAGGTAGGATAGGAATCATTGCTGCTAGATCCTGAGAATGTTGACATCACAGGCTTTTTAGATACCATTGTAGTTTCCTTATATGCAATCTTGCATATGGAATTAGAAGAATGCAGGAGGCCATGAACCCAAAAGCTTGTGGTATTTGCCTTGCAGATAGGGTTTTTGTGGCCCCTTTTTGAAGTAGGTTGTCAACTGAATTTGTTTCGCTGGCGTGAGGAAAGCCATCTGGGAAGTTGTATTCAAGCTTGATCCCAGGAATATAATTTGTTGACAGGGTACCAGATACGATTTATTTTCGTTTATGGTGTACCCCAGACAAGTAAGCACCCTGTGTACAAAGGTCAGATGATTCAAAAGTATGCCCTGGCTTTCTGCTTGAATTAGACAATCATTCAGGTATGGGTATATTTGAATATTTCTTTGCCTGCAAAATGCAATGACTGGAGCTAGGCACTTTGTGAATACCCTGGGTGCAGTAGATAAGCCAAAGGGCAGTGCAAAGAACTGATAGTGTGTGTAGCCTGCTTTGAAGCACAGGCATCTTCTGCAAGATTCGCTGATTGGGATGTGCAGGTATGCTTCCTTTAAATCTAGCGTTGCCAACCAGGCATCTTTGCCTAGCATAAGGAGCAACTGGTGAAAAGTCAGCATCTTGAATTTTGGAATCACCAAAAAGGTGTTTAGAGTAGACAGGTCTAGGATAGGACGCCATGAACTGTCTTTTCTGGGTACCAGGAAAAGTCTCTAGTAGAAACCTTGCCCCTTTTCCTCTTCTGGTACCAACTGAATAGCCCCCATGCTTAAGAAAAAAAGTACTTGTTTTTGGGCCTCTGCCCACTGATTTGGGGGGTAGATCTGGCCACCCGCTTGGTGTTGGTAACGTGCAGAAGTGAAATCTGTATCCCTGGGACACTATATTTAAAACCCATTTGTCCTGGGTAATGAGGTCCCAGTTTTTTGCATGAAGAGTAATCTTTCCCCCCAAAGGGGCAGTCAGTTGAGAAGTGCTTGGCAGTTTTAAAAAGAAGTAATTGAGACAGTTTACCATAGGGAGGAGTTTTATTACTACCAGATTTGGAAGTGGGAGCTCCCCACTGCTTAGTCTTGTGTGCACCCTGGGACTGAAGCCTGGGAGCTCTGCTGGATCTGGGTTTGGCCTGAGAAGGTCTGGAAGAGGCAGGAAAGGACCAGTTCTTGGAAGGCCAATGCCTACTAAACCATGGAAGTTGTACTTGTAAAAAATCTTTAACAGTTTGCATAGACTTGGCTTTTTCTTCCATCTTTTTAAGAAAGTCTTCTGCCTTGTTGCCAAACAGGCGGTCCTGGTTTAAGGGAGCATCCAGTAATTTCACTTTAACATGATCTGGCAAGGATTGCCCCTTAAGCCAAGCATGCCTTCTAAGTACAGACCCAGTTACAGCAGCCCTGCAAGATGCCTCTAGTGAATCAAAACCACATTGCAAAGTTTGTTTTCCAACTTGTTCAGCTGAATGCAGTAAATCCTTATTTTCAGCACAATCAGGAATCAACATCATTTTCTGTTTAAATGAAACCAAGAATATGCTGCTGATACTTTAACATATGAAACTGGCAGTTTAAAGCCCTGATGGCCAAAGTTGCAGAAGTGTATACCTTCTTACCCCATCTATCCAGCGCCCTGGAGTCTCTATCAGAGAGGGTATAATGCCCTTGGTCCCTGTGAAATGGTCTCAGGATCCGCAGTAGGATTTTTAAAAAGGAACTTGTGAGAGTCAGGGACTCTGTAAGAGTCAGGGACTCTGTAATATCTATCAGGTTTTCTGAAAGCAGGAGGTAAAGAGTCAGGGGCCAAGCTAGATTCTGAAAAGGCATCATCAACAATGTCTAGTACAGGAACTATGGCTAAAGGCCTGTGCTGGGGCAGGCATAAGAAATCCCTAAGCCTCTTTTTAGAATCAGAGAAATCCTGACTTCCCAATGAAAATGCTCCCTGAGAGTATGCAAGGTTTCACCAAAAGAGAAATCCTCTGGGAAGAAGCAGAGGGAATAGAGTCCCCTGCATCAGAATCCTCATAGGTAGAGAAGGGTAAATCCTGGTCATCAGAGGAAACAGAAAATTCAGAATCCAGATCAGAAATATCATAAGCAAATTCAGCTTCCCCTGATTAAAGTAATAAGGTCTTCAGCCATTCTTATCGTTTGTTTTTTAGGCACAGAGGCCGGACCATGCGGTCTGGGCGTCAGTTTTCTAGGCATGGTTCGAGTTTTAGGCCTTGAAGAAGAATGGCGTTGGTTAAATACGCAAGTCAGTAGGCCTGAATACACCCTCAAGGTAGAGACATCCGCAGGTTCCACAGTTGAAGCATCTCGTGGCATACCGGACTCCAAATAGGTCTCAGTAGAGGCCTGCGAATCTGAAGAAGCGGGAATCAGGGGCTGCGAAAGCGCCTCACTGAGTATCCGTGAACTGGCGACTGGCTTAGGAGAAGCGCTGTCAGCAGGTTGGACCTAGGCAGCCTGCCTCTGTCTTTATCTTTGCGTTTTTTCAGAATGTCGGTAGTCGGATGGCTTACCAAAGACATATCAGGATAATTGAACTGAGCACCAAAATATTTAGAAGAGAAAATATACCGACGACGGATAGTTCGTGGTTTAAATAAGGCACAAAACTGACAGTGAGGTACGTCGTGGTCAGGGCCTAGGCAAGGAATACAGTACGAATGAAAATCTTTATGAGGTATTTGCTTTCCACAAGTTAAGCAATTATTTACTTTTACTGACATCGTTTTAGAACAAGAAAAAGTTTCCCTAACGGGGTACTTAGCTTTTAGCTGAAGACTTTGGTTCTGAAACTCGAAAACGAAAATTTCAAGAGTCGGCCAACCGGCACTTGCGAACTGCTTCTGCTTCGGGCACCGCACAGCAGGAAAGACTGATGTAATGGCATCGGCTACATGTTTTATACCCCTGATGACCTGACGTCATGGAAGAAAGGACAGCAACCGACGCAGGACCCAAGTCTTTGTTAATCAGGCCGAATGAGGGCTACTGCAAGCAGATAACCCAAATGTGATGGCTGCAACAGTGAAACACGAAGAACATCCTGAGAAACTTCCTCTTCATCAGCAGGAAATGCTAGAAGTATCAGAACCAGAAAAAGATAAAGCCTCAGGAGAAACATCCCTACCCCTTTTAGAAGGAGGTGGTTGTGAACCCCTAATAAGAGTAAAAAGGTCATTAGCCATTTTAACCATTTGGGATTGAGGGGAACGAGAGGAAACTGGAGCCTGCTTTTTCACAGGCTTACGACGGGAAGATTTACCTACAAGTCTGAAGGACACGGGAGGCCTGGCAACTGTCGAAGACGCGACAGAGGTTGTCGATATGAGCTTGCTGTCCGAAAGACAGACGGAAGCCTTGGACACCGGAGCCAGCTTAGCGGCTCCAGATCCAGCTGAAGAGGTGACAGGTGGAAGGTCAGAAGACAAAATAAAAGCCGGAGACCTGGGGGACTCTGAAATGGTCTCAACCGAGGCCTCCGGTTGAAAATCTGCGGGCTGCAAAGGCACCTCACTGGCTACCGCAGGACTGACTACCAACTTAACATCATCTGAAGAATTGACCCTCTGAAGCCTGTCACGGTCCTTATCCTTACGCTTCTTAGGGATATCCGAAGCCTGAAGACCAGCGGATGCCATACCAACAAACTTAGGCCAAACTCCAAAATGCTTAGCTAAAAGCTTAGCCTGACGACAAATAGTAAGTAGATTAAAGGAAGCACAGAGATCACAATTGGGAACGTCGTGGTCAAGGCCTAAACAAATGCAATAGGAATGGAAATCTCTGTGGGGAATCTGCTTTCCACAGGTGAGACACTTATTAAACTCTTCTGACATTCGTTAAGGCAAGAAAAGAGGATCCCCAATGGGGTACTTAGCTGTAGTTAACTTCAACTTTGTAGTCGGAAACCAAAACGGTAAACTGACGACCGGCACTCATGCAAAAAATGCTGCTTCGGGCTTCGCGGCAAGGAAGACTGAGGAAGTGATGTCGGCTGCCTCCTTTTGTATCGGACGTCCTGACGTCCTTTACAACCAACAGCCAATATGCACACAGTGCAGGCTGGAGAAGTTGTTTGACCGCAACTGAGCTACAAAATATAAGTATCTTTTGATTATTTTTACAGACTACTGTTTTTATAATTTAATATATATAAAGCACTTTGTCTATTCAGAATCTTCACAAATCCTTATCTGTTTAAAAAACTTTATTTTGAATCTGTAGTGCTTGCTGTCTTAGGCTATTGTATAAACTGAAACATTTACTGTGTGTAATTATCTCTTGGCTAGTGGGGGCTGGTTCTTTTGTGTTCTTGTAAAAAAAAAAAAAAAAAGTTGTTGTTCTGGTCTTTGTCTTTGCACACAGTGCAGGCTGGAGAAGTTGTTTGACCGCAACTGAGCTACAAAATATAAGTATCTTTTGATTATTTTTACAGATTACTGTTTTTATAATTTAATATATATAAAGCACTTTGTCTATTCAGAATCTTCACAAATCCTTATCTGTTTAAAAAACTTTCATTTGAATCTGTAGTGCTTGCTGTCTTAGGCTATTGTATAAACTGAAACATTTACTCTGTAATTATCTCTTGGCTAGTGGGGGCTGGTTCTTTTGTGTTCTTGTAAAAAAAAAAAAAAGTTGTTGTTCTGGTCTTTGTCTTTGCACACAGTGCAGGCTGGAGAAGTTGTTTGACCGCAACTGAGCTACAAAATATAAGTATCTTTTGATTATTTTTAGAGATTACTGTTTTTATAATTTAATATATATAAAGCACTTTGTCTATTCAGAATCTTCACAAATCCTTATCTCTTTAAAAACTTTCATTTGAATCTGTAGTGCTTGCTGTCTTAGGCTATTGTATAAACTGAAACATTTACTCTGTGTAATTATCTCTTGGCTAGTGGGGGCTGGTTCTTTTGTGTTCTTGTAAAAAAAAAAGTTGTTGTTCTGGTCTTTGTCTTTGCACACAGTGCAGGCTGGAGAAGTTGTTTGACCGCAACTGAGCTACAAAATATAAGTATCTTTTGATTATTTTACAGATTACTGTTTTTATAATTTAATATATATAAAGCACTTTGTCTATTCAGAATCTTCACAAATCCTTATCTCTTTAAAAACTTTCATTTGAATCTGTAGTGCTTGCTGTCTTAGGCTATTGTATAAACTCAAACATTTACTCTGTGTAATTATCTCTTGGCTAGTGGGGCTGGTTCTTTTGTGTTCTTGTAAAAAAAAAGTTGTTGTTCTGGTCTTTGTCTTTGCACACAGTGCAGGCTGGAGAAGTTGTTTGACCGCAACTGAGCTACAAAATATAAGTATCTTTTGATTATTTTTACAGATTACTGTTTTTATAATTTAATATATATAAAGCACTTTGTCTATTCAGAATCTTCACAAATCCTTATCTCTTTAAAAACTTTCATTTGAATCTGTAGTGCTTGCTGTCTTAGGCTATTGTATAAACTGAAACATTTACTCTGTGTAATTATCTCTTGGCTAGTGGGGGCTGGTTCTTTTGTGTTCTTGT
>NC_056750.1:72289213-72327530 GCF_019279795.1 Protopterus annectens | reverse complement strand
GCACACTGTGTAGCTGGCCAAATATACCTTTGCCCTGTAAAGTATTCGTCGAATCAATTAAATGCATTTCAATGAATACATGTTGCTCATTTGGTATTCAATATTACATTTGAATGGTGTAATATAGACCCCATTTTTTTTCAGTTTATATCACATCTCTGCATTATGCCCTGTTTTACCACATAAATAAAATCTTTTTTATAACATTCTTTGATTGAATGATCATTTTTGCACAAAAATAACAAGTCTTTGATTGACCCTGTATTTCACAAAACCCCTATTAACATGAACATTAATAATACTAGGTACGTGCATAACATTATCATTTTCCATAGCATTGTTGCCTCACAGCAAGAGGTTCTCCTGTTTGATTCTCGGCTTGAGTGCCTTCTGTGTGGAGTCTGCATGTCCTCCCCACTGTCAAGTGGCCTCCGAAAGACATGCGTGAATGGGCGTGCCTTCACTGAAGGTTGGCGTCGGGCAGGCAACTCAGCACCATAAAAATCGACTGCCAATCAATAGCTGACCGGAGTTCCGCTGTGGCGACCCCTAACCGGGAAAAGCCGAAAAGAAATATTACTCCACATTCCTATCCCCATTCCATAGTCCTCTTTCATCATATAATTTTGTAGTGTCCACTACTTCTTTACATTACTTAACAAATGTTCTTTCAGTTCTTTTGCTTCGACTGCAGTTCTACACTGGATCGTTATTCTTTTTTGTATTTGTCTGTAAAAAACTTGCACCACATATTCTGAACATGGACAAATATTTTACTTTTGTTCATATGTACCCAACAAAATTTCCATGGCCTGCCCATTCTCAAATGTCAAGTCACAAAAAGTCTGTTTATTAATTAAAATAAATGATCTCGCCTCTTTTGCTTTGACACGCACATGTCCTATGACAGAGTCCCAGACCTCATACCTGTCCAAACCTTCTTCTTTTTTACTGCTGACACAGACTGTACACATCTTTTTTGTTTCTTTTATTTCTTATTTTTCCTTTGTTCCTTCTCCAACAGTTTATACATAAGTTCTTGTCTCTGGAACCTTCTCTTGTACTGTCTTGTCTTCTCTTTTTACTTTTTCTGTTTTTTTTTTTCCATGATGTTTCTTCATGAAATTTCTCCTCCATTTTCTGGCTCACTTTGGTTTACCATTTCTTCCAAATAATCATCCCTCAACCCCTTCCCCATTGGGGGGTTTTACTCATTCATTTTTCAAAGGTAACTGTCTCTCCTTCAAACAATCTCCTCTGAAAGTTTTCCTCTGAATCCCTCTCTATTTCAGCTACAATCTCCTTTCCTTCATAATCACCTTTTCCTCCAGTGTCACTGTTTCTTTCTGCACCTACATCATCAGAAAAAAACATCTGGCAGTGATTCTACCATTTTGACTACATTTTCAGTAATCTTAATTCTAGTTTCAGAATGAGCTGAACCAGCCATGTTTTCTCCCTGTTTCTCCAGGCCAACTCTCAACAGGAGCAGGAAGTTCATTGTGTCACACACAAATGCTTCCCCCTACTATCAAAAGTTCATAGGTTCATAGGTTGGTACTAGGCTATCAGCCCTAGGGCCTATACAAGCCTAGCCATTACAATTCCCTGGCTATTTCTTCCCACATTATTTACTTTCCTGGACCCCTGTCTAGCAGGGCAACTGACGTGATCCCTGGGGTGAATTTCCTTTCTCCCATCCAATCATCAAGGTTCCTCTTGAAGAGGTCCAAAGAGGCACTCTGCTTGACATGTATGGGCAATCTATTCCAGAGTCTGGGGAGTCTCTGGGTCAGGAACCTATCCCTCCAGCATGTTTTGTTTATTGTGATGACAAGGTTTAGATCCCTGAGCGTGTAGCTCTGAGGGATTGGGATTTCTTTAAGTGTAGCATGTCCAACAGCTCTGGGTTTGACATGGCCTTGTATGTTCAGCAGAGATCGCCTCTGAGTAGACGATATGCGACAGAGTATAGCTGGAGTTTTTTAAGGCGGTCAGCGTAGGGCATCTGCTTTAGGCCTGTGATTCTTTTAGTAAGGTATTTCTGAGGCCTTTCCAGTTGTTGCAGATGTCTTGAGAGGTACATACCAAATGGGGCATTGTATTGTATAATGGGTCTAATGAGGGATGAGTACAGTAGGACAATGACCTCCTTTTTTCTGGATGAAAAGCCCTTCATGATGAGGTGTGCCACATAGAAGGATTTCCTGACTGTTGTGGCGATGTGGTTATCGAAGGTGAGACCACTGTCCACCTGTGTCCCTAAGTCTCTTATCACACTTTCTGTGTTTAGTGTACTGCCACCTATATGGTAATTCATGGATACATGTTTTTTCCCAAAGGGGATAACAATACATTTCTTGGCATTGAGCTTGAGCCCATGGCTCTGGCACCAAGCATCTGTTTCTGTAAGGCCCTTTTGTAGAGTATCCACATCATTTGGGGATTCAATAATGGCTCTCAGTTTGCAGTCATCTGCAAACTTTGTTAGCCAGAGTCCCTTAGTGTTGACCTGTACTTCAGAGAAGTAGATGCCAAACAAGAGCGGCCCCAGGACTGAACCCTGAGGTACTCCACTTGTCACTTGTCTGGAGCTGGATTTGGAGTTGGCTACTTTTACAGTGTGGGTTCTATCAGTAAGCCATTTAGCAACCCATTGGGTGACATAGGGATTAATGCCCAACTTAGTAAGTTTATCTATGATTCCAGAGTGGGGGATGGTGTCAAAGGCCTTGGCAAGGTCTAGATAGGCTGTGTGGACCACCTTACCCTTGTCCATGGCTCTGGAGACTGATTCAAAGAAGTCAATCAGGTGCAGGAGACAAGATCGGCCCTTCACAAACCCAAACTGGGTGGGGTCCAGTGTTTGAAGTTTGCCAATGTCTTTGTTTATAAGTTCCATGATAATACACTCCATGGCCTTGCTGATAAGGCTTGTCAGACTGATGGGACGGTAGTTTCTGGGATCCAAGGTGGATCCCCCCTTGTGGATTGGGATAACTGTAACTCTGCGCCACTCAGTGGGCACGAAACCTGAGGTGAGGCTATGATTAAACATGACACTTAGGTGAGGTACCAGTTCATATTGTAGTTCATGTAGTACACAGCCTGGGATGTCATCTGGTCCCATGGATGCTGTATTCTTGGCTTTAGAGAGTGCGTTTTGTACCTGTGTGGCCATTATTACTGGAATTTGGCAATCTTCCGGTATTGAGATGGGCCATTTAGGGGGTGAGAGGGGGTGAAGTTGGCACTGAATCGATCTGCCAGGATATTGGCAATATCCTTCGATCAGTATATTTAATGCCATTCTGTTTTAGCTCAGAGCAGATCTGAGCATTGCCATTTAGATTCTTGACATAGTTATAGAATGCTTTGTGGTTGTCTTTGGAATCTTTGGCAATTTTATTTTCCTAACTAGCTTCGGAGGATTTTATGAGGCATCTCAGTTTCTTACTGAGGCTAGTAAGGAAGTTTTGCATCCTGGGATTTTCCTCTTTTCTGCAAAAGTTTCTTCCTTTTGTTGTAAAGTTTGTTTATGGTAGGGGACCACCAGATTGGCTTCCTTTTTGGATGAGAGCATTTTGATCCTATTTGGGATGGCACGATTCATGCATGAGTGGATGTGCTTGTACAGTGCCTTAGTGTAGGATTCAGCAGTTGAAGTTTCAGTTCCGTCTGCATGGGTGTCATGAAGTTTGTCACTTCTGACTTGAGTAGCATGAAGTTGGCTTTGGAGAAGTTTTTATGGTGGTTTCTTTACTGGGGTGGGGTGGGATGTGGATGTTAAGGGTGATTAGCTTATGGTCAGACCTGACTAACGAGGGGTGACCATAGGTATGGAGCATTGATTTCCCATGTTGGTAATGACCAGGTCTAGGATATTGGAGCCCCTGGTGGGACTATGGATTAGTTGATCCAGGGCATTGGAATTTATGAATTCCAAGAACCATGGCGAAAAGGTGTTGGGACATGAGTAGTTTTCCAGTTAATGGCAGGGTAGTTAAAATCACCCAGTATTAGGGTGTTTGGTTCTATCTTAATATTTTCCAGTATGTTTAGAAAGGTGTAGTGAGAATCTTGGGATATGGTGGGGATCTGTAGCAAGCTACAATTTGGATTGCAGTCTTACCTAGTGTTAGTTGCACTTGGAGAATTTCAGACACATTGTGTTGGCCAACTAGCCTGGTGGTGTGAATATCCTTGGTGAATATTGACACTCCTCCACCTTTAGTGTTTCGGTCCTGGTTTGGTGGCGAAAAGTGTGGTAAGAGTTGTAGCCTGGTATTGCAGGGTGCTCTCTGGAGCCTTGAACCAGGTCTCAGTTACTGCACAGATATCGATGTTCTCCATTTTAGGAGTGCCTCAAGAGAGTGCATTTTGAGGTTTAGACTTCTAGCATTGAGTAGCATTACCTTCAGATTTTGCATGCTTGTACCTGTTATGGTGGTGGTTTTGTCCTTTGAAGTTTGCCTAAAAAGGCACTATAGGGGTGGCAAGAGCCTTAGCCAGTAACCTGAATCCCAGGAGTGACAGGTGCAGACCATCTCTGGCAAAGCATTGTGGTCTGTCAATCATGTCATCCCAGGCAGACAGATACTGGATCCCCTTTGAATGACACCATAAGCTTAGCCAATTGTTGAAGTCAATCATTTTATCTTTATATTGTGGTATCATTCTGGGCGAAGGCAGGATGCTACTCAGGGCTAGGGTCATACCTGCCTGGGCCACATGATCCGAGAGCTCTTCCATGTCTCTTTTCATGTAGTCCAGGGAGGTGCGTCTCAAGTCATTCACTCCAACATGGACAATGACAGAGTCATATTTGTACTTGTTGTGGAGTGACTTGAGTGCATGCGTTATGTGGCGGATCCTGGCACCCGACAGGCAGCTGACTGTAATTTTCTCCTTATTCAACCTGGTGAGAGGGACATCAGTGTGCCGGACTATAGAGTCACCTATGACTAAAGTGTTAGGTACATTGTCTTGCCTTAGGGGCTGTTGCTGGGTGGCACACTGGTGTTGTGAACTATGTGACACATTGGTTGTGATTGGTGTTTGTTTGCGTTTCAGCTTCAGAGGTCTTTGTTGCTTGGGCAGGTTACAGTTAAGTGCCTCTGCATATGTGGATTTAGTGTTGCTATATGTGGGTGTTGGTGATGCGGGTTTAGAAGGGCTATGTGTTGCTTGAGGTGTAGTGTGGGTGTTAACCTTCTCCTCTTGACTGTTTAGCACAATCTTGGGTGGAGAGAGCTTTGCTTCCATTTTGGCTATGTAAGTGCATCTCTCACAGGTTGTAGTGTTGGGTGGTAGGAGGAGAGGGTTGTCTGTGTACATGAGGCAATTGCTGCATTGCCCCAGTATGCCCAGATTCACCAGGTGGACAGGAGAAATCACCGAAGCTGACCCTTGGACATGCCTGGTTTGGGGCTTTTTTTTCTTTGTAAAGTATAGGAGCTGTTTCCTTTGCAAGGTACTTTGCAATTATAGGCTGTTTAGTGCCTACTATTAATTTCTCCTTGTTAATAAGGAGAGTTCAGTGTTTGTATGAGTTTAAGGCTTCCTAGTGCTTTCCAGCAGGTATTAGAGAAAGTGCTAGTCACAGGGATGCTTAAAGGTAAGATTGAAAAGAATGCACTCTGCAGTGTGCACTAGAGAAGTTAGATGTGAAAGTAGGTAACTTGAGTTTTACCTGTTTAAAAAGTTAAGATTTAGTGGAGAGTTACTATTTTTAAAACAGCAAGATGGATTGAAAGGGGTGGTCACTTTTGTATTTCGGTACTATGAAATACTGTAGGATGGCCAATAAATTTAAATAATTGAAGGGGTGGGATTTCAAAAATGATGATTTTGTGATTACTCACATAAGCCAGTGAAAGTAGAGAGAAATGAGATATATGGTCAGATTAACATAAGAGGCGGGCAACTAGAAAGACAGTGGTATTTAACAAGACAACTTAAATGGTTGGGAGGGCGGAAAAAAATCTGCCTGACTCAGAACAGAGAGAGCTGTGGTCTCTTTTGAAGTTTTAATATGCTGTTAAAACAGAATGCAAGCAAAACACAAGGTAAAGAAAACAAACTACAGTAGTCAAAATATAGAAAGGCAATACAGTAATACAAAAAAATAAAAGCAAACTAACCTTTCCTTCACAGCAAAGTGTAGCAGAGTCTGGATGAGCCTTTCTGGTAAAGCCTTTGGGTTAGTACTAGGCTAATTGCCCTTGTGGGCCATTTTAAGCCTAGCCAATTACCCCATGTAAGAATCAAACCCTGCACCTTGGGTTTGCAAGGTAAACACCTTAACCATTCTGCCATCTTCCCACCCAACGTAGGGAAAGTTCCCCTGATGCCCTGGTAAAATTTTCCCCAGTAGTATAAATACCACCTCTTGTCTCCTCTGAAAAGAGATCAAAAGCCTAGTGTGGCTAAACCTGTCAAAAAAGGATAAAAAAATAAATTAGTATTAATTAATTACATTGGCTAATTCATGTTAGTAATACATATCTCCCTTCCTGTAAGTAATATCCTTGGTAAGAAAAACATGCCTAAATCAAAGTACAATGATGTAGGTTTGACATAACTCAGACTGGCTGAGTAAAATTAGTACACCACTTCAGTGACTGAAAGTCTAGCTGTGATTGACTTCCTGCTATAATGCAGGAACATTGCTGAGGAGAAAAAAATGCTCAGCTCTAAGATACCATAGAGCACCTACAGCTTGAAAATGCTGTGCCACGAACTGTAAAGTCATGAACTGTGAACCACTGCCAGTCCACCTTATCTTTAAATGGGCATGGAAAACCCTGTAACTGGTACATGAGTGTCTTGGTGACTCACAGAAGTCAGTTCTGGACTGGTATTAATTCATACATGGCATCTATACCTGGGAAATATGCTAGGACCCAATGTTACTGGGAGCCCTGGAAACACAGGAAAGACCAAAGAAGGTGGGTTTGTCAAGGTGAAATATAACTGGAATGGAAATATGGTAGCCTTATCTGCAAGGCCATCGAGAGGATCATCATGGACCTTACCAACAAAGATATTGGTAACATCCAAACACTTGATCCTACTCAATTTGGATTTGTCACCGGGAGATCATGCCTGTTAAACCTGGTGGACTTCTTCAAGACACTCACCAAAGGCCTTGATGAGGGAAATTTGTGTATACAGCCTACCAAAGATTAGCTTAGCCAAGGATTTTGACACTAACCCCACTCAGGCATAATTGACAAACTCACCCAGCTAGGTATCAACCTGTATATCATTAGATGGGTCACTAACTGGCTCACTGATAGAACCCATATAGTCAAAATAGGAGAATCCACCTCCAAAAGCAGAACCGTAACCAGTGGCATTCCACAGGTATCAGTCCTGGGACCTCTACTGTTTAGAATCTATTTCTCCAAAGTGCAAGCTAAAACTAAGGTCTGTAGCTGACAAAGTTTGCTGATGACTACAAACTGGGAGTGGTCATAGAAACTCCAAACGATGTCAACATCCTACAAGAGGGGCTTACGCAGACAAATGACTGGTGCCAAAGTCATGGCCTTAAACTCAATGCAAGAAAATGTATTATCCCTCTCAGTAAGAGTGATGTTTCTGCTAATTACCACAACAATAACAACACTCTAAGTATACACTCAGTGGTGACAGACCTGGCCACACAGGTTGAGAGCAACCTTACCTTTGATCACCATGTCCCCACAGTGGTAAGAAGGGCATTCTATATTGCTCATCTCATAAGTAAGGGCATTGCCTCCAGAAAAAAAGAAGTTATAACCTCCCTGTACTCTTTCCTCATCATGTCAATTATTGACTACAAAACCCCTTTTGGTATGTACCTTTCCAAGCACCTACAGCAATTGGAGAGACCACACAGGTTCCTCACAAGGGAAATTCAAGGTCTTCAGTATCTGTCCTATGTGGATTGCCAGAAATCACTGCCACTTTATTCTGTTTCATACAGACTACTGAGAGGTGATCTCTGCCTTGCATATAAGAAAATCTCTGACCCTGCTTTACTGGAAATACTGCATATCTGTAAGTCATTTGGTACATGGGTTACTTGCTCTAATAGCCTAAACCTGGTGTGCGACATTACCAGAACCTGCTGGAGGGATAGATTTGTCTCCCAGAGATTATCACACTTTTGGAACAGACTCCTGCTTCATATCAAACAGAGCACCTCATTGGCCCTCTTCAAATGCAATCTGGGCAACTGAATGGGTAACCATAAATTCACCCCAGGGGTTCAACCTATGTCCCTCTTGGACAGGGGTGATAGGTGCTGATCATGGAAATAAGGGTAAAATTTGGCAAGGCTTGTAAGGGCCTTAAGGTCATTAGCCTAGTAACCTCCTATGATCCTATGCATTGACTCTGCTGGGTGTTTGGCATTTATGATTGTGAAACCAAAACTAAAGGAGATACAGCTACACTGGTCCAAATATTCATTGTGCATATTAAACCTTGATCTACCCTGGATTCTTAGACCAGTGGGCAGCATACATAAGGTCAAAATGAGACACAAAACATGAACTACAAAAACTTAACTGTGAATTATGGCTAAATGTTTGTAAACCCTGCCAGAGGAACTCATGTAAACTCATTACAGGTAATGTGGTGAAGCATTAGGAAACAGTGTTTCAAGAGGAGATTAAAGTTTGGCTCAGAGTTTGGCACCTTGTTTACCAACATCCTAAGTCATATTTGTGAATTTCAAGTGGCTGAGAGTTCTGTGCCTGGAATTCATCTTTATGGAGGACTCAGGGGACAGTAACAAGGAAACAGTTTATTACAACAATAACCATTTGCTAACCACATAAGTCTACAGTCCCTTTTCCAGGGCATTCCAGGAGCACTGTCTGATTAAGCAGCTTGTTCAGGGTCACACAGTAGGCCAAGGAGGACTGAGGGAATCATACCCTGTACCACAGGAACTACTGCTCTCAGCAGTAACCCTCTGCACCAACGGCCTGATACAATAAAGATAATATGCTTTATTCCTTTGGAAATGTACACTTTTTGACATTTTAGTTATTTTATTGCTTTAAGAATTCTGTTTAGAAATGTGTTATTTGATTGTACATTCTTTGATTTTTGTGTTTTAGTAATGTTAGTATGTTTTGTTGGATCTACCTGAGAACAACAAAAGCTCTAAACCCAGACAACGAGAACACTGACACCGGAAGACCGACAACATAAATAATCGACAGTTCGAAATCCCGACGCTGAAAACACCAACATGTGAAACAAGCGCGACTGTCTAAGTATGCAATAGTGACGGACTTTAGGGTTAGGGTGCGGGTAAGGTAAGTGTGCGTTAGTGACGGACATTAGGGTTAGGGTGCGGGTAAGGTAAGTGTGCGATAGTGACAGACTTTAGGGTTAGTATGCAGGTAAGGTAAGGTAAGTGTGCGATAGTGACGGACTTTAGGGTTAGGGTGCAGGTAAGGTAAGTGTGCGATAGTGACGGACTTTAGGGTTAGGGTAAGGTAAGTGTGCGATAGTGACGGACTTTAGGGTTAGGGTGTGGGTAAGGTAAGTGTGCAATAGTGATGGACTTTAGGGTTAGGGTGCGGGTAAGATAAGTGTGCGATAGTAACGGACTTTAGGGTTAGGGTGCGGGTAAGGTAAGTGTGTGATAGTGACGGACTTTAGGGTTAGGGTAAGGTAAGTGTGCGATAGTGACGGACTTTAGGGTTAGGGTGTGGGCAAGATAAGTGTGCAGTAGTGATGGACTTTAGGGTTAGGGTGCGGGTAAGGTAAGTGTGCGATAGTAACGGACTTTAGGGTTAGGTTGCGGGTAAGGTAAGTGTGCGATAGTGACGGACCTTAGGGTTAGGGTTTGGGTTAAGGTTAGTGCATAGATAGTTGTATATGTAAGGTTTAGTGTAGGTTTGTAAGGTTTTTGGTGTGCTTGTGTTGTGTGTGTGTTTTTTGGAAAAGGAATTTATTTTGTTTTGTTGACTGTCGAGATTGTGGTTTGTCGGGCATGTGGACTTTCGTGTTTTTGAACTTTCAGTTTTGTGGTGTCGGTGATCTCGTTGTCGGTGTTTTCGCTTGTTGGTGTTATCAGGTAGATCCGTTTTGTTACTTCCTTATTAGTACAGAGGTTCGGCACCTTTAACCTAAATGTTACATGTGTTAAATGTGGCTATGTCTCGTATTAATGGCTTCTTTGATTTAATTTAAATGTCAACAGATATTTTATTTCAGGTTCTGACTGCAGGTGACTCAGAGGTGATAGTGTTCAACACCAGCAGCATGCATTTATGTTGATAAATTTTATTTATATCAGAGAGGCATTTCACATGGTACAATTGTTTATTTTGTTATTTTTTAAACAGTCAACTAATATTTATATTGGCAGTTCACGGGTAATTACAGCATCATTGCTGCATTTACAATTGGCTTAGTTCAATGAATGGTAGAATGAATATTCACCAGCTGCTTGTCTGTATTGCTAATGAATATTCATTAAATATGTGAGCCATGAGAAATTGAGCATTTATATATTTTGCTGACTTTGCTGTGGGTTATATTTGTGGGGGGCTTGGTACTGCACATTTGAGAGACAGTGATCTGTCTCATCACCAGTATATGTTGATTTACTGAAATGCTCAAGCATTAAAACTCGTGATTGAGACTGACATTTTGAATATACACTTACTGAAAAATCTAAAACACTGAAACAAAAGCTGATCATACAAATGAAAACAGTTTCCTTTTGCAGCTAGTTAACCAAAACCCTATCATTAATTGAGACACTCTTTGTCTGAAAAGTAGTAGTGTTACTAAAAGATTTTTTTTCTAATGTTAGGTATAGGATTGGTGTTAGAGACAGGGGCAGGGTTAGGTTTAGGGCTTAGCATGCATTAGTAAGGCTCTGCAGGAGGGATCCCCCCTACATGCACCATCTTATTAATGCATGCTAAGCCCAACCCTGTTCCAGACTTTAGAAAACCCCTTTCCATAAGACTACCATTACAGAAGAGACTCGGACACAGACCACATAAAACAGCATATTTGTACAACACTAAATCTGTTGAAATATTTATCCAGTCTTAGTGTCAAAATTCTTTCTCTAGCAAACTTCCATATTTTTCAAGTTTTTTATAGATTAGACTGGTCCCAGAAAATGAGTTTATTTACTTAAAACTTCATGCTGCCAATGCACTCAAAAGCTGGCTATTGAAACAATACTTTCAGAGACCACAAAAACAGATCAGCTTTCTTCATAGACAGGGATGAATTAAAATATCTTCACTTGGTACTTACACACACACACACACACACACACACACACACACACACACACACACACACACACACACACACACAAATCAACATGGATTCTCCACTAAAGGCTTCAACTCCTTTCCTGCACAGGTGCTCTCTGATGTACCGTCCCTCTTCCTTCTTGTATAGGTAACTCCCTCTAAGCGTCATACCCAAAGGTCACAAACCTGCTTACTGTCAGGACACTGGGCTTTAAATAGTCCTATCTGCAGGAGTCAGTTTTTAATTCTAATCTGCTAGCCTGTTTCTGGGTTAGTATCTTTAAAGAGATTTGCCACCAGGATTCTGCTGGTGCCCAGTGTGGAAGCATTGGTTCCAACCTCAGTAGGTGGGCTGTTGGTCCACAAAAGCCTACCTGCTTTGAGGTAGCTATGGACTGGTTGATGCATCAGCTTTAAATAAAATGGCTATAGGGTCAGTGTCCACAAAGATAACTTAAAGTTGGCATCCTTTTGATGGTACTACCATTAATGTGGGGCATGATCTGTTACAAGCATGGACCCACTGCTCAGCTGGGAGAATTTAAAGGGAATGAAGGCCCATTTAATGGATAACATTACCTTTCAATAGCCGGGTGTAGACTCTCAGCATTAAACAGCTTCATGCTAAAGTAGCAGATAGGGTGCTGTATCACATTTTTAACCTGTGGTAACAGTGTCTATGCCTACCTTAGAGGCAGCAGTATATATTAAGAATGGTTTTGAGAAGGCAGGGGCCATCAGGAAAATTCAATAAAACGTACACAAAGTTTTTTCCCCATGTACGCATCATGGTGCAAACAATTTTAAATGCAATAAGCTCCATGTACCGGAGTGCAATCACATGCACACATGCGCAAATACGGAACCTTTTGTGCAATGCAAATTTTGGTAGAAGTAGCTGAATTTTATGCAAATTAAGCAGGTGGAGTGATCCAACAACCCGTAATGCACCCGTGTATACTCTGTCCGTGTTAGTAGTGTACGCGGAAATTTTCCACATACATGGAAAGAAGGGGATGTAAAGGTCCACAAATAATTCCAATGAAAAGGTTAGATCCCATACAGAAATGTTCAAATCATACATTGTGGATGCCTGAAAATAGCAGAAATTATGTCAAAGTGATATTTAATTTTTTTTTAAATTGCCGCATGTTTGAGCTATGTGCCACATTGCGCAAACATGTTTAACATAAAAATAAAAATAAATATGTAAAAGAACAGTATTAAGTACTCTAGACAATAGTACTGTAAAACCTTGCGTCTGATTTGCACAGTCATGCTTTTGTGCTGTTAACTAGGTTACACGGCTATGAACAGTGTAGTTTCTAGGCTGTCAGCATGAATATTATGCAAATGAGAGGTAAATACCGTGGATGTGTTGAATAGCTAAAAGGAGCAACCATGTATGGATATCCACTTCGTGTAGGCTCCTTCACAGTGTTTATATTCCCAGTGGATGTGGATGACATCAAGGGGTGTGTCATGTCACTCTTAGGAGGTTTTTGTCGTTACTGCACGTTTGCGCAGTGCTCCTCTTGCAGCAAATGGTTTGGGCGTACCTTAGCTTGTTCACACGATCAGACAACCCATGTCCCAGTCATGCGCTACACAGCTATAAATGGAAAATGGATGTATTCAATTAATATACAGTTTTGCATAGCTATGCTGCATGACTTTGCGCACAATGCAGAATTGCGCACTAAAGGGCCTTTAAATCATGTCAATTATATCCTAAGCAGGTGAACTGCATCATAATTAACCAATCCCATGTGGTGGACCTACTCCAGAACTGTATAAAGTATGCATACACCCCACATTCTGATTTTCCCTCAATACTCTAAGCCATTGGAGTACAGACTTGGAAATTTTAACTGAGATAATGCTAGGGGCTGCTGCAGCTATTTTACATTTGTATGTGCTAGATGCTGAAGTCAGTGGTGCTGGTGCTGCTGACAATAGGCCTAGATCAAGAAAGAGTAGAGTGTTCAGGCCCAGGGTAACCTTCCAAGGGCTACATGAGCTGGAGATTGTAGACTGCCACAAGGTGGGAAGGGACATATTACAAGAACTCAGGGAGCTCTGCCACCCTCAACTCAGAGCCAAGCAAACAGAGGGGAACCCATCCCAGTGGAAACTAAGGTATGTGTCGTAGCCCTTAGGATACTAGCTACAGGTACTTTTCAAAATCCAAATGGGGACATGATAGGGGTCTCACAGGCATCTGTATCAAGGATACTCCACCAGTTTCTGGATGCTATGCTCCCATATGCCAATGAACACATATCTTTCCCCTTTCCCCTGAGGTAAGGGCCAGCAATATGCAACAGTTCTACCGTGTAGCACACTACCCTGAAGTACTGGGTGCCACAGACTGCACTCATGTACACATCAAGGCACCACCTGGTGAGCAGGGCAGAATCTACATTAACTGCATGGGGTACCACTCCATCAACTGCTAAGTCGTGTGCAATGCCCAGGGGATTATCATGAATCTGTGTGCTGGCATCCCTAGAAGTTATCATAACTCCCATATCTAGCACACATCACAGATCTACCAAATGTTTGCTTGGGGGGGGGCATCCCACAGGGCCATTTACTGAGGGATGCTGGCTATCTCCTGGAACCATGGATGATGACACCCATCAGAAATGCACACACACCGCAGTGGAAGAACACCATAATGAGGCACACACATAAACTAGGAACATCATAGAGTCGGTGTTTGGGCTTCTGAAATCACAGTTCCTGTGCGTCGATATATTGCAGCATACTCCATGTACAGGTACACAGATATTCTCAGTATGTGCTATGCTACGCAATCTGATCCTGCAGAAACAGCTGCAGCAGGATACATGTACACACATATTCACAGTATGTGCAATGCTACGCAATCTGATCCTGCAGAAACAGCTGCAGCAGGATACATGTACATACATATTCACAGTATGTGCAATGCTACGCAATCTGATCCTGCAGAAACAGCTGCAGCAGGATACATGTACACACATATTCACAGTATGTGCAATGCTACGCAATCTGATCCTGCAAAAACAGCTGCAGCAGGATACATGTACATACAGATTCACAGTATGTGCAATGCTACGCAATCTGATCCTGCAAAAACAGCTGCAGCAGGATACATAAACAGCTGCAGCGGGATACGTAATACACATATTCACAGTATGTTATGTGCAACGCGATCCTGCAAAACAGCTGCAGCAGGATACATGTAGATGCAGAAACAGCTGCAGCAGGATACATGTACTCTGATCCTGCAGAAACAGCTGCAGCAGGATACATGTACACACATATTCACAGTATGTGCACGTTACGCAATCTGATCCTGCAGAAACAGCTGCAGCAGGATACATGTACACACATATTCACAGTATGTGCAATGCTACGCAATCTGATCCTGCAGAAACAGCTGCAGCAGGATACATGTACACACATATTCACAGTATGTGCAATGCTACGCAATCTGATCCTGCAGAAACAGCTGCAGCAGGATACATGTACACACATATTCACAGTATGTGCAATGCTACGCAATCTGATCCTGCAGAAACAGCTGCAGCAGGATACATGTACACACATATTCACAGTATGTGCAATGCTACGCAATCTGATCCTGCAGAAACAGCTGCAGCAGGATACATGTACACACATATTCACAGTATGTGCAATGCTACGCAATCTGATCCTGCAAAAACAGCTGCAGCAGCATCAGCAAAGAGAAGAAATACACAGCCACTCACCAGTGCCTAGCTCACCAGAGCCACAGTCACAGCACAGCCACCCACCAGTGCCTAGCTCACCAGAGCCACAGTCACAGCACAGCCACCCACCAGTGCCTAGCTCACCAGAGCCACAGTCACAGCACAGCCACCCACCAGTGCCTAGCTCACCAGAGCCACAGTCACAGCACAGCCACCCACCAGTGCCTAGCTCACCAGAGCCACAGTCACAGCACAGCCACCCACCAGTGCCTAGCTCACCAGAGCCACAGTCACAGCACAGCCACCCACCAGTGCCTAGCTCACCAGAGCCACAGTCACAGCACAGCCACCCACCAGTGCCTAGCTCACCAGAGCCACAGTCACAGCACAGCCACCCACCAGTGTCTAGCTCACCAGACCCACAGTCACAGCACAGCCACCCACCAGTGCCTAGCTCACCAGAGCCACAGTCACAGCACAGCCACCCACCAGTGCCTAGCTCACCAGAGCCACAGTCACAGCACAGCCACCCACCAGTGCCTAGCTCACCAGAGCCACAGTCACAGCACAGCCACCCACCAGTGCCTAGCTCACCAGAGCCACAGTCACAGCACAGCCACCCACCAGTGCCTAGCTCACCAGAGCCACAGTCACAGCACAGCCACCCACCAGTGCCTAGCTCACCAGAGCCATAGTCACAGGAGGACTTGGAGAAGGAACCCCCTGTTGATGCCCCTGTAGCCAGACATAGGCATACTGTGTACACCCTGGCTTTGGCTGAGAGACAACGCATAGCACATTCACGGACGACCTAGGGACTGATACCTTACTCCTACTCACATACATATATTAAAATTGATGCCAGGCAACTCACACATCCTATACATGTCCATGTATTGGCTGTGTACTGCTTGCATCAGACAGAGTCAGCCCTGAACTACAGTGTCAACTGCTGAATTTGCAAGGTAAGTCCGTAACCTACCCAGTATTCTAGTGGATTATTATGACATGTCATTGTACCTATGAAAATGGTACATTATACAGGTAACTATGATGTGCTATTTGGACAGAAACTACATCCACATGAGACAACAGACACCTATTCCACTATCATGTCTTCATTTGTAATTCATCGCCTCATGCATGGAATATTCATGCAGTCCTACTGCAACAGATTACTGGTACATCATTCAAGGGAGATGTTAGAACAAAGAAGTTATGTCTTACCATAGCGTTCCATCTGTGTTAACAGATTACTGGTACATCATTCAAGGGAGATGTTAGAACAAAGAAGTTATGTCTTACCATAGCGTTCCATCTGTGTTAACAGATTACTGGTACATCATTCAAGGGAGATGTTAGAACAAAGAAGTTATGTCTTACCATAGCGTTCCATCTGTGTTAACAGATTACTGGTACATCATTCAAGGGAGATGTTAGAACAAAGAAGTTATGTCTTACCATAGCATTCCATCTGTGTTAACAGATTACTGGTACATCATTCAAGGGAGATGTTAGAACAAAGAAGTTATGTCTTACCATAGCGTTCCATCTGTGTTAACAGATTACTGGTACATCATTCAAGGGAGATGTTAGAACAAGAAGTTATGTCTTACCATAGCATTCCATCTGTGTTAACAGATTACTGGTACATCATTCAAGGGAGATGTTAGAACAAAGAAGTTATGTCTTACCATAGCATTCCATCTGTGTTAACAGATTACTGGTACATCATTCAAGGGAGATGTTAGAACAAAGAAGTTATGTCTTACCATAAGCTGCTTGGTCTTACCATAGCGTTCCATCTGTGTTAACAGATTACTGGTACATCATTCAAGGAGATGTTAGAACAAAGAAGTTATGTCTTACCATAGCGTTCCATGGTGTTAACAGATTACCAAAGAGTTTTTATGTCTTACCATGGCGTTCCATCTGTGTTAACAGATTACTGGTACATCATAGATGTTAGAACAAAGAAGTTATGTCTTACCATAGCGTTCCATCTGTGTTAACAGATTACTGGTACATCATTCAAGGGAGATGTTAGAACAAAGAGTTTATGTCTTACATAGCGTTCCATCTGTGTTAACAGATTACTGGTACATCATTCAAGGGAGATGTTAGAACAAAGAAGTTATGTCTTACCATAGCATTCCATCTGTGTTAACAGATTACTGGTACATCATTCAAGGGATGTGTTAGAACAAAGAAGTTATGTCTTACCCATGGCGTTCCATCTGTGTTAACAGTTATTATTACTGGTACATCATTCGCTGGGAGATGTTAGAACAAGAAGTTATGTCTTACCTGGTACATCACTCAAGGGAGATGTTAGAACAAAGAAGTTATGTCTTACCATAGCATTCCATCTGTGTTAACAGATTACTGGTACATCATTCAAGGCAGATGTTAGAACAAAGAAGTTATGTCTTACCATAGCGTTCCATCTGTGTTAACAGATTACTGGTACATCATTCAAGGCATATGTTAGAACAAAGAAGTTATGTCTTACCATAGCGTTCCATCTGTGTTAACAGATTACTGGTACATCATTCAAGGGAGATGTTAGAACAAAGAAGTTATGTCTTACCATAGCGTTCCATCTGTGTTAACAGATTACTGGTACATCATTCAAGGGAGATGTTAGAACAAAGAAGTTATGTCTTACCATAGCGTTCCATCTGTGTTAACAGATTACTGGTACATCATTCAAGGCAGATGTTAGAACAAAGAAGTTATGTCTTACCATAGCGTTCCATCTGTGTTAACAGATTACTGGTACATCATTCAAGGCATATGTTAGAACAAAGAAGTTATGTCTTACCATAGCGTTCCATCTGTGTTAACAGATTACTGGTACATCATTCAAGGGAGATGTTAGAACAAAGAAGTTATGTCTTACCATAGCGTTCCATCTGTGTTGTAGATCTTTATTCATTCATCCGTCCTCGGAACCGACACAGCTGTTACCAAGCTCGCACCAGCCAAAAACACTCAGCTAAGACCTACCCATAATGCCCCTCTCATTGTCTCTTCAGATCAAGTTTGCCCACCCCTATAGTATAGACATAATAAAAGAGACAGTAGGAGGCTCTGTCTGAGCAAATACCTTAACTAAGGAAATCCTACAGTCCACCATGAGTCCAGGCAGGGGTAAGGAGGGCGGGAAGTAATGAATGAATAAAGATCTACAACACAGATGGAATGTTATGATAAGACATAACTTCTTTATCTGATGTTGTAAATCTTATTCATTCCTTACTGTTAGGACTGAGTCCCCAGCTACTTGAGTCCTGGGTGCCCCTAAGGAAGGATATTCCTTAGCACCATAGAACCAAAAGATGCCCAACCCCTGGAGGCCAAGTCCAATCTGTAATGAGTGATAAAGGTTTGAGGTCTTGCCCAAGTGTCTGCTGCACAGATATCATCCAGAGAGGATCTGGAATGAAAAGCCACTGAAGTAGCCATCGATCTAGTCGAATGAGCCTTTATTCTGGAAGGTAGACACTTTATTCTGATGGTAGATAAAGGTAATGGCATTTCTAAGCCAAGAAGAGAGAGTCATCTTGGAGACAGACCTACCCAATCTGGGTCCTGCAAAGGCCACAAACAATTGATCCATTTTCCTGAAAGATTTAGTTCTGTCCAAGTAAAAATGAAATTGCCTATGAACATCAAGGGTATGCAAAAGATATCCCCCTCTATTTGAATGCTGAGGGAAGAAAACCGGCAGGTCAATAGATTGGTTAATTGAAAGCCCAGAAATAACCTTGGGCAAAAAGGATGGGTCAGTATGTAGGGACACTCTTTCCCTATGAAAAATCAAGTAAGGTCTCTTGAAACTCAACGCCTGCAACTCCGATACTCTTCTCACTGAGGTAAGGGCTACTAGAAGTAGAGTCTTCCAAGAAAAAAAATTATATCACATGAATTAGAAGGTTCAAAAGGAGGGCTTGTTAATGACTGAAACACCAAAGTCAAGTCCCAAGGTTCTATAGGAGGCTTGACTGGAGGTTTAACATGTAATACTTCTTTCAAGAAGGTTTTGCACAGATGGTGTGACATAACAGAAGCATTATCAAATCCATTGTGAAAATTTGCAATAGCTGCTAAATGCACAGTGATTGTCGATGCTGAAGCTCCTGCATGTAATAGGGTAGTCAGGTATTGTAGGATCTCCTGAATAGGCATGGAGTAGGGGTCTATGTTATGATCTTTAGCCCATGTAGAGAACCAACCCACTTACTAGAATAAACTTTCCTGGGGGAAGGTTTGTGTGAAGCCAGAAGAATCTCACGAACAGGAGATAAAATATCAGGTAGCCTGGCAATCATTGGAAGTGGAGAAACCAAGCTGTGAGCTTGAGGCTGTGGAGGCTGTGGTGAACCAGTCCCTGAGGGTGAGATAGCAGACCCTGGAATTGATCTAGGATCCAGGGGCTGTGAATCAGATGAGGCCATAGGAAAGGGAACCAGACATGATGGGGCCAATAAGGGGCAATGAGGATCACTTTGCTTCTCAACCTTCAAGCTTTCTGGAGGAATTTTGGGATGATCCCTCTGTGACTCCCCCTGAGGGGATATCAGGGCAAAGTAGCTTCTACATCTGTTGTTTAGGGGGAAGCAAGGCCTGCCCCAATGGCGGAAGATCTGATCCGCTATTATAGGACTGAGAGACCACTCGTGAGGCATCAGAATGTTCCTGCTCAGATTGTCCACAATAAGGTTGGAACTCCTGGGAATGTACATTGCTATAAGAAAGAGGTTGGAAGCTATTGACCAATGCCAAATTCTCATGGCCTCCCAACGCAGGGGATAAGACCTGGTTCTGCCTTGTTTGCTGATGTACCAGACAACTGACATGTTGTCCGAATTAATTGCAATAGTCCCGGAAGGAAGGGATGTGTGGAACACTTGCAACACTAAGAGAACTGCCCTCAATTGCAGGACATTTATGTGCAAATTGGCCTCCATGGGGGACCAGGTGCATTGGACTGTCTTTCCCTGGAAATGCCCCCCCACCCTAGCAGGGAATCGTCTATGGTCACAGTGGCCCTGGGCTGGGGAAGACAAAAACGGTTGATACCAAAGATTCGATTCTGGCTTCATCCACCAGGGCATTTCTTTCTTGCAAAGGTTTGTAAGGCATATCAAGTGGTCAAGTGGGTAGGTTAAGAATGACCATTGTGATGAAAGGAGCCACCGTACTAGTCTCATGTGCAATCTCACCAGTGAAACTAAGGTAATAATTGCTGCCATTGATCCCAATAGCTATAGTACAAGGCATGCTGGCACAGATGTCTGTGGGAGGAGGACTTGAATCTGGCTTCTTATTTTTGATAGCCTGTGAGGAAGAAGGGAAGCTTGATAGGATGTTGTGTCAAAGATCACTCCAGTGATGAATTCCAGTGCTCTTGTTGGGGACATTTGAGATTGGTCTATGTTGATCGTGATATCTAAGCGAAGAACAAGGCCTTGAATGCAAGACAGGCTGTGAATGAGAAGATTCCTGGTCGTGGCAGTAAGGAGCCAATCATCAAAGTATGGAAACACCTGGAATCCTTGTAGTCAGAGATGAGCTATTATGACTGCCATACATTTGGTGAACACACTAGGGGCTGTCGAGAGACTGAATGGCAGTACCCTGAACTGATAGTGACTGGCTCCCAGCAAGAAGCGGAGAAACATCCGGGAGTATTTGTCCATCTTTATGTTGTAGTATGTGTCCTGGAGGTCTATAGAGCACATCCAGTTGTCCTTCCCTAGAAAGGGGAAGATGGACTGTACTGTGACCATCCAGAATTTTTGAAGTTTTATGAATTTGTTTAGGAAGCTGAGATCAAGGATTGGTCTCCAGTCTCCTGTCTTTTTTTTGGCATTAAAAAGAACCTCGAGTAAAACCTGGATCCTCTCTGGTCTGGTGGGACTGGCTGGATGATTCTTTTTATTAGTAGCTTTTCAATTCTAATGCTGGTGCCTCTCTCTGACTGAGTGGAACATTGGGGATTCATTTGACAGGTATGGGAGTAAGATCGAATGGGATATGTTAGCCTCTGGATATTATTCTCTGCACCCATGCATCCATTGTTATGAGTTGCCAGGCCTGTAGGTGTAGAGAAAATCGACCCCCAACTGCTTCCAGAGCAAAGCAATTGGGCCACTATTCAGGAGCGCTGGTAGGGTCAGCCAGAAAAGGAATCTCTAGCACCCTGGTTGCACAGACTCTCTCTTCCCTGAAAGTGGTATCTTCTAGATGAGTTGCCGTCTCTGCCCAGAGGGATTGCTCACCATGAGTGTCATGAAAAGATCCTTGGGACTTCTTGAACCACATTTTTCCTCCCCTCTGGTTCCTTGAATAGGATCTCTGGGGGGGTGGAAAAACGTATGCCCACAGCAAACAAGGTCTTCCCATCCTTCTCACTATGTGATAGTGTGTTTCTTACTTTAGGACCAAAAAGGGAAGATTCGTCAACAGCAGCATTGACAAAGGAAGATTTAAGGGGGTCCGCGAAATCACACAAATGCATCCAAGTATGCTGTCTCATGATGATGCCTGACACGGCTGCTCGAGTTCCCCCCTTGGTGGTGTGAGATATCAAGCACATCGAGGAGTTTGAGATGAATTCCAGGGTAGCCAGCTGTGAGGCAACAGTGTTACACACCTCATCAGGCAGTACCCCCGCCAAAGAGGCAGACATTTCCGATATGAGGTCTCTTTGGAGGTGAGTAAAGTGTGCCAGATAGTTCAGCGATCGAATGGCAAAGGTCGCTGAAGTGTAGACCCACTTCCCCAGTCTGTGCATAGCCTGAGACTCTCTGTTCAGGGGATGGACAGAGGAACTATCCTCTGCCAGTTCCCTCTTGGTGGACACTGCCATGACCATGGAATCAACTACTAACTGCTTGGACCAATTGGACTGGTCTTCAGAGGTAGATAAAATTTTGTCTGGCCTCAGGGGGACAGGTTCTATGTTGTCCAGGGCCTTCCAGGCATGCTGCACAATCAGCTTAACAAGCTCATCCACAGGTGGGGTCACCCAAGCAAGTAGATGGCTTAGCACGGAATGCCTGCAAGAACACCGATTCCTCCGAAGAAGGGTAAGAGGACTTCCAGTCTCCCCTCCGTCTGAGGATCTTGAGAATGTCTGCAAATGAGACATTTTCCATGGGAGACCATGGGGATCCTTCTTCCTCATCACAATCAGTGTCCTCAGTGATAGATTCCCCAGGGGAATCGAGGTGCTTCCTCTTGCACCATTTCTTCTGGGGTGGCTCCGCAGTGGGATCTTCTGAGGAGGACTCCGGAGGAAGTGTTCCCTTCAAGGGAAGGTCTTGCAGCTCCCATGCTCAGGATACCAGAGTAGGGGGTTGGGACAGCTGCATGCTAGAGGGGGATTCTGGTGTTGATGCCATTGGTGCTAACTGCGAGCCTGTAGAGGCAAGGACCCTCTCCATCACCTGGGAAGCAGGCCTGCCCAAGGAGGGATGGGAGCCCGGAACCAAGAAGGACAACCTTGGAACCAGGGTCATACCCTGCCCTGAGGAGCCCCCCTCCAGGTGAGGAGCTCTGAGAGGACCGGTAGCCACCTGTGGAGCTGTGGCCATAGACAGCGCCAGCAAAAAAATAGGCGCTGAACTAGGAATCATGGTGCTGACAGCCCAATCACTGCTCCAAGAGTGCACCGGTTTCAACGGAGCCATTGCACCAAGAGTAATCGGTGCCAACTGGGGAACCTCCGCAGTTGGAGCTGAGACAGTATGCACCGGGGTGGTCATCGGTACCGAAGTCTCCGGGGCCTGGAAAGAGGCTGGAGGAGGATATACTGGTGAATATGCCATGAAAACTTCCATTCCAAGGGGGAAGGAAGACCTAGCAGGGGTGGGCATTCCTCTAGCTGCCAAAAGCTGGTCCACAACCCTCACTACATCTTGTTCTGAAAGACTCCTGGTAGATCTGAAAGAAACTGCCGAAGGAGAGTCAGGTCTCTCAAGAAAAGGACTAAACTGGTGTCCCAAAAAGGGGTCATAAGTGGAAGAATAACTGGTTCTGGGAAACTGTTCAACCTTCGGAACCGACAGAGTCATTGTCTGTGGTGCCATATAAGATATCGGCACCATGGCTGGGGATGCAAAGCCGGTGTCAAGACCAAGGACGGCATCGAGGAGGTTGGTGCCAAATCTGGTACAATGATAGGAATCAAAATTAGGGGCGGCACGTAGGGAGAAGACATGGAGCCTGGCGCCGAAGTAGTCTGTGCTGAAGGCACGGGAGAAGCTCGGTGTCGACTTGGTTCTGAGGAGGATGGAGATGTAGGACCCGAGTAACTCCATTTCTCTTTATGTTTTTTAGTCTTAGGAGGTGGTGAGACCTCCCTCCCAGAAAGAGCTTCCAAGAAGGGAATTTTCATCATACCCTTCAAAATCAACTTGTTCTTATTCTCAGTCAAAGTCCGATTGCTGAAGCTGGAACAGATAAATTACAAAGCATTAATCTGGTCAACACCCAAACAATATACGCACCAAGCGTGACCGTCTGAGTTGGGCATCTTACACCTGCACTTATCACACTGTTACTAACTTAGCTTTTTCAGGCATCATGAAAAAAGGCACACTAGTGATGAGGTAAACACCAAAAGCAACAACAATAGCGGGAAGAGGTGTGTTTTATAGACAGATAGAAAAGGGGAGGAGTGCAATGGTACTTAGAAATACCACAAGTGGTAGGAAAGGGGCCTACCAAAGGTAGGAGAGAGGAACAGTACCAGCGATGGTATAAAGAAAGCTACCAAAGGTAGAGGATAGGATATACAGAAAGTATATAGGTTTACAGATGAAAAAGAAGATATATATATAGGGTAAACTGACTAAGAAGAGGTACTGAAATAGATAATCATAAAAAAGCTACACTTAGCGTGAGAGAGAAGGCTTGGCACTATTCACGAGGAATGCCGCAAATGAGATCTGAAGAGACTATGAGAGGGGCATTATGGGTAGGTCTTAGCTGACAGTTTTTGGCTGGCGCAAGCTTGGTAACAGCAGTGTCGGTTCCGAGGATGGAACTGAAGTCCTAACAGTAAGGAATGAATAAAGATTTACAACATCAGACGTAAGGTGAAATGATAGTCAGACTAGTGTGTATTCTATCAGAACATAGGGTGTGTTCCCTCACCCCTCAAAACAACATTGTCCCCTTGTAATTGCCGTAACAGTGACTCATCTATGCTAAATGAGCATTTCACACAGGTAACATGCCACACAATCTCAGGACAGTCATACAGAATTTGATCTTAACATTGTACGTGTTAGGTAACTGAGGAATAACAATCTACATATTTATGCAATGGATTGTGGGATGAACGATCCCCTTTCTATCAAGTTGCTCTTGTGGCTCAAAGGACTAAGGCAATTAGCTTGTGTGATGGTGTTCAGGGTTCTAATCCCAAGATAAGCAGATATCTTGGATATGAAATAGCAATAAGTTGTGTTTTACAGACTGTGACTCTGTGTGTGCTGTACTATTATTAACCTCTTTCTTATATTAATTCCACATGTTCGCACTGTTCCTCATGTCTACAACCTATTTAATAACCAGTTTGCATGAAGTGCAACACAGCAGAAACAAGGACAGAGGTCAGACTGTGTAACAAAGTCCCGGCCTGGAGTACAGGTAGGTGTGGGCTGGAATCATAGGTTATGTAATAATAAGTCTCCGATGTAAGCAATGTGCCTCCCACTTCCGCACTGCTTAGGAACTCACAAACAGGTTGAAAAATGCCAATGCCCATACATTTAGTTAAGCAGAGCGCAAATCTGTTGCTTCTAACTCAATTTCTTTAAAAAAAAAAAATATATATATATATATATATATATATATGTGTGTGTGTGTGTGTGCGTAGGTGTGTGTGTGTGTGTGTGTGTGTGTGTGTGTGTGTGTGTGTGTGTGTGTGTGTGTGTGTGTGTGTGTGTGTGTGTATGTGTGTGTGTATAAGTATATATGTGTGCATATATATATATATATATATATATCGGTCTACTTCAGTTAGTCGAAGTTTCAGTACTTCAAAACCCACTTCTGCGAAGTACTGAAACTTTGAAAACCGAGTACGGAGCTCACAATACAGTGCAGAATGGGAATATTCCCTTTTCCTCGCTGTAGTACAATCTCAGAGTTGGTATATTTTAGTGGAGGATGCAGGGTGGCTTGCCCCCCTGCAAAAGATTTTTTTTTTGTGTTTTTTTTTTTTTTAGTCAGCCGATCCAGTGACTAGACTTCAGCAAAAGTGCACTTTTGTTGAAATCCACTTTCGCTGAAGTGGGCATCCACTTTTCTTTTTCGAAGTAATGAAATTTAGGCAAAGAAAAGTAGATCTATATATACATACAGATATATATATATATATATATATATATATATAAAACTGACTGAAATAATGTAGCAAGTAAGCAACGGAATAAACCAGGCAGGAACCAGGCCAAGATTTGCAATGACTAAAGCAAAAAGGCACAGTCACTAATTCCTCCAGTGGATAAAATCAGGCATCAAGATAAAGAACACAGTCACAAAGTCCTCCAATGATAAAAACAATCCAGGATATTTATTGCAACAGAAGGTAAGCGCTTTTGCAGTTAAGTTTCATCAGACCAAACACAAAATACTAAAATGCACTCCATTTAAACAAATGGTGATGATACATCACCCAATCACAGGGACACATTAATTAAAATAATTAAAGCTAAAAGACAGCATTCTCTACAAATGCTATACGAACAAAAAATGCAGTGAATAAATATATTTAAAACAGTGTATATAATAAATATACATATATATATATATATATATATATATATATATATACATATATATATGTACTGCACTGTTAGTATTCTCATGTGCAAAAATAAAGAAGCAAATAAAAAACAACTACTATGTGCTGTTTACTTCTGAAGTCTTCTCTTCTTTAATAAGGGCTTAATAGAAGCCCTCTCATTCAGACCTCTACCTCTATCCTCATGGAGCATGTTTCTTAAGTACATTTCACCATCAAAAGTGAAAGCATTATTTTCAAGGACAATCTCTAAAAAATAACAAATTAAGTCAACCTGGGTCAAAGTATAATCACCATGAAGCAAGAGGTACTCATGTCTATACTGGATTCCTAACTCATTAGGAATCATGGTGAACAGAGACTGTACATCAAAGGTTACGAAAATAACATCACCAACATCAGGAATGCCTCTAGTGCATTCATAGAGGTCTAATAAAAACTGTTTCGAGTCTCTTAAAACCACCTGATTCAAATTAATGACTGGTCTCAAAAACTTCTCAACATAGAGTGAAAGTGTTTCTGTGACCCACCCTCCACCTGCCACAATAGGTCTCATAGGTGGGTCAAGCGGATGTTTATGTATCTTTGGCAGGCCTTGTATAAGTGGAATCAATGGATTAATTAGCTTTGAATATATTGTTACTCACTGATGAGATTACCCTGTGCACATCTTCAATACTTATCTTATCATAGAAGCTACAATCACCTAACATAGAAGTCATAGATTGACAGTAATGGGACCTATCCGTCACAACAATGAGGCCACCTTTATCTGCTGGACGAATCACAATGAAACTGTTTTGTTGTAACTCTCTCAACGCTGTCCTTTCAGCATATGAGAGATTAGACTTAGAATATGTCCTCTGATTATTCCGACTGTCATAGAAATTAAAAATATCTTCCTCAGTGAGTTTCAAATATGCTTCCACTAAGGGATGATTACTGGGGACATAGCTACTCAATTTCTTGCGGCTGGAATAATAGCCAGCATCATTATTAGATGTATGTCCTGGGCCTATATCAGCATGCATTAAACATAGCATAATGAGAAATGTATACGCTAAAGTTATAGTCAATAATACAAATAAAAATAGCAGTGATTACGGTAATAGGGCGGAAAGGGCGGTTAGACCCAAGGGCAGAAATATTCCACCTGCCAACACTGAACCCTTTAATATCATGAGAAATGGCACTATAGGTTCATAGGTTCATAGGTTCATACTAGGCTATCTGCCCGAGGGCATTTACAAGCCTAGCCCATAGTTTTGTGGCTTACGCCACCCCTTTAGTATGGGGAACTATACCCATTATTTTGCTGTGCCTCTGTCGAGCAGTGACACTGAGGTAATCCCTGGGGTATATCTGCGATCTCCCATCCATTGGTCAAGATTTCTCTTGAACAAGGCCAGCGAGGTGCTCTGCCTCACATATACCGGGATTTTATTCCACAGCATAGGGAGTCTTTGGGTGATGAATCTATCCCTCCAGCATGTCCTATTAATAGCCGTGTCAAGGTTTAAGTCTCCCGCCCTTGTGGCTCTGATGGATCTAGATTTTTGAGGTGAAGCATATTCATCAAATCTGGGTTTGACATGGCCTTGTATGTTAGGCAAAGGTCACCTCTGAGCAAGCGGTGGCGACTGAATAGAGCTGGAGTTCTTTCAGTCGGGCAGCATAGGACAGATGTTTGAGACCCTTTATCCTTTTGGTGAGGAACTTTTGTGGCCTCTCCAGCTGCTGCAAGTGTCGGGTCAGATACATTCGAATGGGGCATTGTACTCAATCATTGGTCTGATGAGTGATGAGTATAAGGAGACTATGACCTCCCTTGATCTAGATGAGAATCCCTTCATGATAAGGTGGGCAATGTAGAAGGTCTTCCTAACTACTTTAGCTACATGGGTGTCGAATGACAGACTACTATCAACCTGGGTCCCCAGGTCCCTGATAACTTCTTCTGTGCTCAGTGGATTGCCACCTATTTGGTAGCTAGGGGTAACCTTGTTTTTCCCGAAGGGTATGACTATGCATTTTTTGGCATTTAACTTTAGGCCATGGCTCTGGCACCAGTTATCCGTTTCTGTGAGACCCTTCTGAAGGATATCTGTGTCAGATGTGTTTTCTACTATGGCACCCAGTTTGCAGTCATCTGCAAACTTTGTCAGCCATAACCCTCCTGTGTTTGCTTGTACTTCGGAAAAGTAGATGCCAAACAAGAGTGGGCCCAGGACTGAGCCCTGTAGTACACCACTTGTGACAGGCTTTGAGTCTGACATGGCGCCAGCAACTCTGGCCCTGTGGGTTCTGTCACTCAGCCAGTTTGCAACCCATCTTGTGATGTATGGGTTAACATTTAAGCTGATGAGTTTTTCAATGATACCCGAGTGGGGTATTGTATCGAAGGCCTTCGCCAGATCGAGGTAGGCTGTATGGACTGCCTTTCCCTCATCAATGGCTTTGGTGACTGTTTGAAAAAGTCAACCAAGTTTAGAAGGCATGATCTGCCTTTGACAAAGCCAAACTGGGATGGATCCAAAGTCTGCAAATTCCTATGTCTTTATTTATGAGGTCCATTATGATCCTCTCCATGGCTTTGCAGATAAGGCTTGTCAAGCTAATGGGCGGTAATTTCCAGGGTCGGTGGAGGCACCGCCTTTGTGAAGTGGGACCACAGTTGCAGTCGCCACTCCTGGAGTGCGTATCCAGAGGTAAGACTATGATTAAACAGCTGTCCTAGCTGTGGGTTTAATTCCTCGTTGAGTTCGTGGAGCACACAGCCGGGGACACCATCAGGTCCCATGGATGCTGTTTTTTGCTTTGGAGAGAGCAGTTCTCACTTGGGCGTTGGAGATGTTTGGGGGACTGCAATCGCTTGGTATAGATATCTCTCCTTTTGGGGGGTTTGCACTGAACCTGTCAGCCAGTATGTTGGCAATGTCTGTAGGATCAGTAATCTTCACATCATTTTGAACTAGTTCTGAGCATATCTGGGAGTTTCCTCCCAGGTTTCTAACATAGCTAAAGAAGGCCTTATGATTGTCTTTTGAGTCTTTAGCTATTTTCTCTCAAAATTTGCTTTGGATGATTTTATGAGAGCTCTTAGTTTTTACTTATAGTGATCAAGGGTGTCTTACCTTTTAAGGATTTTGCTCTATCTTGTAGTAGCTTCCTCCTTTTGTTGTAGAGTTTGTTTATGGCTGGGGTCCACCAGACTGGACGCTTGCCTTTGGTACAAAGAGTCTTTGTTTTGCTTGGGATTGCCTTATCCATGCAGTCCTGCAGGTGCTGGTAGAAGGCATTTGTAAGTGATTCAGCGGCTTGAGTACTGTTTTCCCGGCTCGGGGCCTTAAAGGAGACCACACTAGTCTTTAGAAGTGTGAAGTCGGCTTCGAGAAGTTCTTTACTGTGGTCTTTTTATTTCAGGTGGGGTGGGATGAGGACCTCCAGCGAGATTAGTTTGTGATCTGATCTCACCAGTGAGGGGTATACTTCTGGTGTTAAACATTGTGCTCCCATGTTCGTGATGATGAGATCAAGTATGTTTTCTCCTCTTGTGGGGATGGTGACTAGTTGTTCCATGGCATTTGAGTTTATGAATTCCAGGAACTTTTGGGCTAGGGTGTTTGGGCTTGAGTAGTGTTCCCAGTCTATATTAGGGTAATTGAAGTCACCTAGTATGATGGTGTTTGGTGATACATTTATCCCCTCTAGTGTTTTCAGGAAGGCCATGTGAGGTTCCTGAGTTTGTGAGGGTGGCCTGTAACATGCTACAATTTGCAGAGCAGTCTTGCCTATGGTTAATTGCACCTGGATGGTCTCCGATGCATCGTCGTTGCCACCAGTCTTGAGGTGTGGGTGTCCTTGATGAATATGGATACCCCTCCTTTCTTGGTATTGTCCGGATTTTGGGGCGGGCATGATAAGAGGTAAAACCTGATAGTGCTGGGGTGCTCTCAGGAGCCTTGAACCAGGTTTCTGTCACTGCACAGACATCGATGTTCTCCATACTGAGAAGGGCCTCGAGTGCGTGCATTTTGAGATTTAGACTTCTGGCATTGAGCAGCATTACCCTTAGTTTTTTCCTTTTTGTGTTCTAGGGTGGTAGGTTTAGAATTTGAGCCTTGCCTAAAAAGGCACTATGGGGTGGCAAGAGCCTTTGCCAATATCCGGAATCCCAGGGTGACAGGTGCAAGCCGTCCCTTGAAGCAGCGTGGCTTGTCCAGCATGTCATCCCAGGCAGACAGACATTGGATCCCCTTTGAATGACACCAGAGTTTAAGCCAATTGTTAAAGCTGATCATCTTATCTCTGTATTGTGGCATCATTCTTGGTGAAGGTAGGATACTGCTCAAGGTCAGGGTCATACCTGCCTGGGCTACATAATCAGAGAGCTCCTCAATGTCTCTTTTCATGTAGTCCAAGGAGGTACATCTCAGGTCGTTTACACCAGCGTGGACAATGACTGAGTCGTATTTGTACCTGCTGTTGAGAGACCTGAGTGCTTGCGTTATGTGGCGGATTCTAGCATCCAACAGGCAGCTTACTGTGACCTTCTCCTTACTCAGTCTGGTGAGCGGGGCGTCAGTGTGTCTGACTATGGAGTCACCAATGACTAGTGTGTCTGGCATTGTGTTTGGCCTTAAGGGCTGTGACTGTTTGACACTCTGACTGTGAGGTCTATGTGTTGCAGGTGTTGTGTTCTGAGGTGGTGGTTGTTTGGGTGTCTGCTTTGGTGGCCTCTGCTGTTTTGGAAGATTTTTGATCAGAGCCGCGAGTATGTCTTTGTGTGTTTATGTGTATGATTTGAGGTTGTGATGGTACTATGTGAGACTGGGTCTATAGTGTGTGTGGTAACCTTCTCCTCCTGACTGGTCTTGCCAGTCCTATGTTGAGAGAGCTCAGCCTCCAGTTTGGCCGTATAGTTGCATCTCTCGCATGTATTTGTGTTTTGTGGGAGGAGGAGAGGGTTGTCTGTGTACATGAGGCAATTGTAACATTGCCTCAATATTCCCAGGTTCACCAGCTGAGCAGGAGAGGACACTAGCAACTGATCCTCGACATGCTAGAAGGACTAGACAAAAAACTTTAAAAGAGATTCGGGGGCGTGGGTGACCGAGAAATGGGGGTTTGCCTTTTGGGGTGCTATCTATAAGAGTGCCGTATCAAGGTAATAAGTACTGTAGGAGCAAGTGATAGGTTTAACAGATAGAGAAAAGTCTACTTGGAGTCAAGTAGAGATGATCTCTTTAGGTATTAGAGAAAGTGCTAGTAACAGGGATGCTTAAAGGTAAGATTGAAAAGAATGCACTCTGCAGTGTGCACTAGAGAAGTTAGATATGAAAGTAGGTAACTTGAGTTTTACCTGTTTAAAAGTTAAGGTTTAGTGGAGAGTTACTATTTTAAAACAGCAAGATGGACTGAAAGGGTGGTTACTTTTGTATTTTGGTACTATGAAATACTGTAGGATGGCCAATAAATTTAAATAATTGAAGGGGTGGGATTTCAAAAGTGATGGTTTGTGATTACTCACATAAGCCAGTGAAAGTAGAGAGAAATGAGATATATGGTCAGATTAACATAAGAGGCGGGCAACTAGAAAGACAGTGGTATTTAACAAGACAACTTAAATGGGTGGGAAGGAGGGAAAAATTCTGCCTGACTCAGAACAGAGAGAGCTGTGGTCTCTTTTGAAGTTTTAATATGCTGTTAAAACAGAATGCAAGCAAAACACAAGGTAAAGAAAACAAACTACAGTATTCAAAATATAGAAAGGCAATACAGAAAGACCTCCCTTTTCCCCTACCTGTCCGTTCAGAGGGGGGGGGGTGTACGATCAATCAGCAGAGGGCGCCAGAAGCGCAAATTATCTGGAGAACAGAATCAGAATCAAACACTGAAAAAGATGTGGGGGAAGGCCCTGAATCATTGATTCTGAATATCTCTGCATATGAACTTTCATCTGAGGAGAGACGTGTTCCCTGCAAGGGTGCCTGACACTATTCTAGATCCAAAAGTGTTCTGTAGGAATATTATGCTACGTTTAATGTATGGTGATATAGGCCAGCATTACATATTACAAACAGACTATTTACAGTGATTACATAAGTAAGCAAGTTAAACAAGTTCCACAGGTTAGAGTTAATCCTGAGCATAAATCAGGATTAAATTAAATTACACAGTAAACTGGTTAACAGACTTTTACACATTCTAGAGAGAGTTAGCCAGGCTTGATACATTGACATAGCCAGTTAAGTGCCAAATGTTGTTTGAGTCTAGTTTTAAATTGACCTAAGGTAGAAAGTAAGGTAATATCAGCTGGAAGAGAGTTCCAGGGTATACTTACAGAATTTGCAAAGAGAGAGTCACTGGCTGTGTTATTAATTTTGCTAGTCTGAATTAGTAGTTTGTTAGAGGATCGAAGCGGTCTAGGATTGTTATAGGGGGTGATAATATTTTTAAGTGCAGGAGTATTGTCTGGATTATAGAGGATTTTATAGGCCATAATCAGTTGGTTATACTGGATTGGGCTGGGTAGTTCAAGCCACCCAAACTGATTTAGATTGATGCAATGATGTGTCCTAAAAGGCAGCCCAGTGGTAAACCTGGCAATGTGGTTGTAGCAAATTGAGAGTTTGTTAAGGACAGTCTTGTTTAAATTCGAGAGTAGAGGGGATGCATACAGAAGGGTTGAAAGAAGGTGAGAGCGAGCTATGGCAACTTTAGCTGGAGGGGTTAGGAAGGCTTTTATTCTGTAAAGTGACCCTAGTTTATTATTGATGGTTTTGATAATTTGGTTAACATGTAGGTCGAATTTTAGAGTATTATCTATGATGACAACTAATAATTTTATAGAGGGGTCAGGGGAGGTTATTGTGCCATCCTCTGAATTTAAGGTAAAGATGAAAGTGGTAGATGTAAGTGTTGGTGAAAATAACAGCATTTTAGTTTTTTTTTGGGATTTAGGATCAGACAACGTTCAGAAAGCCAGTTTTCTATTGTATTAAAGGTGGTCTGGGTAGCTGACCATAACTCTATTGGAGATGTGGCTGAGCAAATCAGAGTAGAGTCATCAGCATATTGGATACAGCTGACTTTTGGGATGACAGTATAAAGGTCATTAATGAAGATGGAGAACAGCAAGGGCCCTAGTATAGAGCCTTGTGGTACTCCAAGGGTGTTAGGTAGAAGATTAGAGAGTTTGTTCTGCCAGAGGACAGCCTGCTGTCGACCATTCAGGTAGGATTGAAACCATTGGAGAGCTCCAGTATCTAGACAGAATGTTTGCAGGGTGTGGATTAAAAGTTGGTGATCAACCATTTCGAAGCCTTGCAAAGATCCAAGAAGAGGGCTGAGGATATATAATTATTGTTGCGATTATGGTTTATGGTGTTGGTAATGGCTAGGAGGGCTGAAGTAGTGCTGTGATGAGGACGGAAGCCATGCTGAGTCTCTGCCATAAGGTGATTCTGGATTAGGCGGTGCATGAGTTGTCTAGGAATACATTTTTCCATAATCTTTGCAAGTGGAGAGAGTATAGCTATTGGCCTATAATTGGAGAATTCAGTAGAGCTGCCTCCTTTGTAAAGTGGGATTACATAGGATATTTTCCAGATGGTGAGAATTTTAGCTTCTACTATGGTTCGATTGATTAGTATTGAGACGGGGTAAGCAATAGCATCAGCTGATTTTTGTAGGTACTCGGCAGGGAGTTGATCAGCAGAAAGTGTAGTGGGTTTTAATTTTTTGATCAAGATACGGATAAGTGAAGTGGCGACTGGTTGGAAGCTGAACGCGAGTATGTTTCTAGGGGTGGTACTTTCAGGACCAGGGGTGCTGGAGGTAGTTGGCTAGCTAGGGCTTGAATTGTCTCAGTAAAGAATTGGTTAAAACTGTCAGAAACATCTTCAGGGGTTTTATCAGTAGTAGCAGCAGGGATTGGGGTTGAAGTTTGTCCAGGATGTAGTAGATTATTTAAACCTGCCCAAAACTTCTGAGGGTTATTTTGGTTTACTGTCTGTAAATTACAGTAGTATTGTTTTTTTGTCTTGTAAAATGGATTTTTTAGTTTCGTTCCTGGATTGCCTGTATTTAATGTGATCTTGGGGATCTTTAGAAGAACGCCATAAAGCCCATGCTTTGTTTCTAAGGGTAATTTTGAGTTTAGACTCGTTAGAAAGCCATGGCGCAGTTTTTGACTTTGTTCTCTTTAAATGAACAGGTGCATGCAAATCAAGGATCTCAAGGAATTTGTTGTTAAAGTATGCTACTGCTTCCTCTAAGGGGAGGTGTTTTAGAATAGACCAATTACATGAGTTTAATTCTTGTTGGAATTTAGCAGGGTCAAAGTTTTTATTGTTTCTAACCTTTCTGAGTAAGGGTTATTGGGAATTAATGGCTTTGTGCTTAATTACATATGTGAGAAGGTGATCGCTTAGGCCATCAAGGAGGGTACCAGAGGTGTACAGTTGGGGCTGACTATTTATGAGTACCCAGTCAAGTATGCTTTCTTTTTGGTTGGGTTTACCTATCCTGGTAGGGGTGGATATGATTTGTGTAAATGCATGCAGGTTAATATGGGTGGTTGGGGATTCTGTGGAACAAGTGCCCCAGTCTATGTTAAAGTCTCCAAGTAGTAGGGTTTCTTGGGGGTAGTGACATGATAGTCAGTGCAGGATATCTTCAAGTGTAGATATATTGTTACCTGGGGGAATGTACATACAAATGATGTTGTTGTTGTTGTGTCTTTCGGCTTTTCCCGGTTAGGGGTCGCCACAGCGGAACTCCAGTCCGCTAATGATTGGCAGTAGATTTTTACGTGCTGGCTTGCCGGGTCTAATGCACAACCTTCAATGAAGGAATGCTCATTCATTCATGTTGCCACACAGGAGACGCTATAACTGAGAATCGAACAGGCAACGTCTAACTGTGAGGCGACAACGCTACCGCAGCACCACCACCGCATGATATTAATGCATTTATTTTTATTAAGTTGCAATTTGGTTGCAAGAATCTCTGAGTTATTAATCTGAGGTGGTTGTATTATATCTATGGTGACATTCAACTCAGATTTATAGAGTACAGCTACCCCACCCCCCATTCCTGGAAGCATGATCCAGCCTGTGTATGTTGTACCCAGGTGGTAACACTTCATTGTCTGTAGTGTTAGGTTTTAACCAGGTTTCAGATAAACAGAGAATCTCAGGGGAGTGGACATCCAGAAGTGCATGCAATTCATGTACCTTGTTATTAATGCTTCTAATATTGAGATGACAGGCTAGGAGAGCGTTAGTTGGCCTATTAATTGTAGGTTTGTAGCTTAGATTGCAAGTAGAGGGGGTATGTATATCTGAAGTGGGTGGGCCAGGGTTGGGGTGAATATCACCACCAAGTATTAGGTTAAGTCTATACTTGGTGATGAACTTAAGGAATTTGTTTATTAGTTTGTGGTAGTGTTTGGATCTAGAGCTAATGTGCCTGGGGTTGAGATGTTGATAGACTGAACAAGATGTTGGATAGGACCTGGTATTGTAAGTATGGCTGAAGGTGGGAGGATTTACAGCTGGGGTGATAGTATGGCCTTTCGGGACCTGAAATCCCGTGAGAAACTGGTTTTCATACAAGGTAAGGAGGTATGGTGCGAACAAGAGGGGTAGTAAAGAGGAGTATATCATTATTTGTGATTCAGCTAGTGAGTTAAGGAACTGTTTTACCTGGTGATGCAACACCAGAAGATAGAGTGGTGGGGTAAAGGTACTGGAAGGGGGATGGGAGAATGCCAGATGAAAGCTAATAGTTGCTATTAAAATGTAGGTAGAAGAATGGGGGTGGGAGGAATTATCCCAGATAAAAGCAGATAGGATCTAGAAAGTGGGGGAGTGGCTACAGTACTTTAAATTTAGAGGTACTGGGGGCGGGAGGGAATTGGGGGCAGGGAGAGGAGTGAAGAGAGGGTGAACGTAGCGGGGCTATTGCAGTTTACAAGGTTTCCTAAGGTGTCCTAAAGCTATAAGGTAAGTATTATAGCTCTTAATGTAAGAGTTAGTTTACTTAAGTTACAGGGGAAGAAGGCAGCGAACGTAGCAGGACTATTGCAGTTTACAAGGTTTCCTAAGGTGTCCTAAAGCTATAAGGTAAGCATTATAGCTCTTAATGTCAGAGTCAGTTTACTTAAGTTACAGGGGAAGGAGGCAGCAAACGTAGTGGCGCTATTGCAGTTTACAAAGTTTCCTAAGGTGTTGTAAAGCTATAAGGTAAGTATTATAGCTCTTAATGTAAGAGTCAGTTTACTTACGTTACAGGGGAAGGAGGCAAACACTCAAGTAGAAAAAGAGCCCTATGGCTTACCAAAATGGTGACCTGCATAATTACACAGCACTGTAAGTGAAAGCTTAACAAATGCTTTTTGTGTGCAACCTACTCTGCTTAAATGCTGAGAGAAACTGATTTTGTTATGGTGATCAATTGCAGTCCTGTAGACTCTGTTTTGTGGGGAATCATAGAGTTCAACTAGGAAAAGAGAAAAGCAGAGATTTTATGGTAAGCATGAAGGCAACAATAGACAGTTATTTTATAATAATACATTCAGAAATGTTTGAGGGCGGGGAGAAGTAGCACAGTTCAGAATGAACTAAGATTTATAGCTAAGAAACCTAAGCAAGAGAGCAATGCAGTAAATAAACACTTGCCAGATTTTAAAGATATACCAGAAAAACTAAATCAATTGCTCACAATTGTACAATTGGAAAATTTCCAGTAAAAGAACTTCAGGTATAGCTAGCCCAAGTTATTCAAGTCATAAAAGCACTTCTTCAATGTGTGTGTGCAATTTAAACATTAAAAACACATGCAGCAAGTAGGAGCTCTGATTATACACTTTCTCTAGGTACAGGTTCAGTTTAAACACAAACATTACCACAGAAATTCAGTAACGTCACTAGCTACTTATAGAGCCTCTGAAAAACAAAATAGAGCAGTCTGTGCAGAATCAGAATTTAGCAGCAGGTCATTCAGTTACACAAAAAACAGTAAAAGATCCATAAAATGAAGAAACTTACATTGAGTCACACCAAGTCAACCAAGGGGGAAGAGAGAGGGAAATCCTAAGCACATAGATTTGAAAATGATGCCTGTACTGAATTGTAGCAGTTTAACCTGTTTGAGGAAAGAGGGGGTGGGGGAAAAGAGAAGGCAGTAGGAGTGGTTACAAGGAATACCCTGATTGACTCAAGACACCACACCAGAGGTAAGTTGAATGTAAGGGCCTAAAATCTGCACTCAGCACTTTAATGTTATTTGCACTCAGCACTTTAATTTTAATGTTACTTGCACTCAGCACTGTAATTTCATTTATGTTTAGCAGGAAAGACAGACCAACAGTATACAATTTTGGGAATTTTTACAAGGGTCACTTCTTCAAATGTCAGGCTATTGCAGTTTACAATGTTTCCTGAGGTGTCCTAAAGCTATAAGGTAAGTATTATAGCTCTTAATGTAAGAGTCAGTTTACTTAAGTTACAGGGGAAGGAGGCAAACACTCAAGTAGAAAAAAGAGCCCTATGGCTGACCACAATGGTGACCTGCTTAATTATACAGCATTGTAAGTGAAAGCTTAACAAATGCTTTTTGTGTGCAACCTACTCTGCTTAAATGCTGAGAGAAACTGATTTTGTTATGGTGACCAATTGCAGTCCTGTAGACTCCGTTTTGTAGGTAAATGTAGAGTTCAATATGCTTAAAGGGGCACTGGCTCGTTCCTGCAATTGCATTTCTGCTTCCGTCTGAAGAAGAAGCATTGTCAATCACTGATTTACTCCCCTCCCTTTTTTTGACATCAGTCATGATGCTCTTGCAGTTCCACCCACGGCGTAAAGTTACATTAAAAAGGTGTGCAGAGGTCTCTTCCAGTCCTGTTTTCCTTCCGTCTGGAATAAGAGACACATTGCTCGGGTTCCCAGCTTCACACAGTGCTTACTACAGCTTAGCAGTTGATTTTATTGTTGCTTCAGGTAAATGTTACTGTGTATAGTTATTTCTTTGTTTTTTCCTTATAGTCTTTGTTTTTATCATCTAGTACCCATTTCTCTGCAGTGTTGTAAACGTACAAAACATTTGTTTAAGTATAAATTTAAAATTCTACAAATGCGTGCCTCCTGTGCAGAGATTTGTCTATATAACTGCCAGGATCTCTCAGGTTATCCTTTTCCCTCACTTGAGAGAAATTTTAAATGCTAAATAATGCCAGCAGTCAGTGTTAGTGGCGCATCTAATGAATGTTTCTCCAGGCAATCTTATTATTTTAATTTTCTGGTCACGTACTACAAATAACCTTTCTGTGATTAGCCAATTTCAGTATACGGTAAGTTCACGTTACGGATGGGTGCAGCATTTTTTTATTCTAATAAAGCAGACAGAATTCTGATTTATAATAAAATAAGTTACCTATAGTGAATCAACTTTGTGTCTTAAAGTGGAAACTACATATTCTG